>NC_140209.1:43726365-43925514 GCF_951802725.1 Rutilus rutilus | reverse complement strand
TACATGCATACATCTCTCCCCACTGTAGTGCAGGGATAAAGTTATTCACTCATGCTTAATATAGTCTCAAATGGCATGAAGTGTTGCTATGCGATGAATAACTTCTAGATCAGCAAAGGCATCTGTTTCTAATCAAGGTACTGAATGAGGCGGTAACGGCACCTTTAAAGCAACTCAAAACTGTGAGATGAATAATGCGATCTGTGCAGTGAGTTTTGATCAGAAGCTCAGCTCTTCAAATGTAAAATCTCAATTGTGCCATTGAATCCTGTGCATAATGGAAGGTTGGGCTGCTCAATGCTTTCCAGACGTCATTACTGGTAATGTATGTTATTATTAACAAATGCACTCTGTGTAAACACCCTTCCTCTCTTTTTGCCATATTCTCATTCACTGTCCAATGTTTTGATGAACTGTACATTCCACGGGTGACTGTTGTTGCTTTTTCCCTTTTGTACATTGTGTTTATCAGACTGTTCTGCTGTATGATTTGATTGATGATGCAAAGCAAAAGATTAACATGATAAAACCCAAACATAACTTGGAAAACAACCAGAAAATGTCCTGAAATTCTTGCTAGACCAGCTAAGACCAACATGGACTTCCATGCTCTTGTCAGGCTAGTTTATGCCGGTTTAGAACTGGTCTAGCTGGTGGATCAATATAACCCATGCTGCAAAACTTTGCTGGTCAATCTGTTAAAACTAGTTGATGAAGGACTGTCTTCCTGCATGAACTACAGGGTAAATTGTGTAATGGAAAGAATAAAAAATGTACACTACCATTCAAAATTGAGGTCAGTAAGATTTTTTGAAGTCTCAGATTTTTTATGAAGGCTGCATTTTTTTTCAGGATTTTTTTGATAAATAGAGACAACAGCATATATTTGAAATATACATTTTTTGTAACATTATAAGTGTCTTTAATGTAATTTTTCATCAATTTAATGCACCTTTGCGTGCATTATAAAATAAAAGTATTTATTTTAAAAAAAAAATCTTACATAAGCAAAACATTTGAGTGGTAGTATATATGAAAAATTCATATTTAATAAATCATTACAAGCTACAATAGTGTTAAAAGTGTGTTACGGACATCAGCATGCCATGCTAGGGACCAGCATCATGTGCAACCCCGGAAAAGACCACCCTTGTACTCTATGTTGGGCATCTGTGTTAGCAACAGTAAGCAAGAAAGAGAGATAAAGGAGCAGATAAAAAATAATAACCTTTATTCTGGTGTTGGCTCTCATCTCTCCTCCTCTCCAGCTCCTTCCGGTCATAATTGAGGCGCTTCAGGCACATAATTCCATAATGCATGCTCACCCTGTGGGGTCAAAAGGTCACAAGGGTCATTGGAGGTCACGGGGCTATCTAAATGAATTAGGTCATTCCACCCTGACAAAGTGTTACAAGACCCCAAGCACATTAGATTAGGAAAGGCCCTAAGACACACACCTGCACCAAGAAAAGAATTGGTTGGCATGAGACTAAGGATGATAAAGAGAAGGAATAATGAAGTGTGTGGCAGCATTTAACAGATGGGGAGAGGGAGAGAGAAAACACCTGTGGAAACTGTCCACCATTTTCAGCTGCCCACGCAGCTCTTTCTTGGTCAGATGGTCCAACATGCGGGCGTCCACCAGTGACTCCATGAAGTAGCTTCTGTACTGGGGCAAACCCAGACTGGGCAGCCAATCATTGCCCACCCACTCATGGTTCATATCTCCATAGGCCAGGATCTACCACAGAGGAAAAAAAAATAATTCGCATTACAAATGCACTTTAGATTTCACAGTTGTATTTTAGTTCACTCATTGCAATGTGTATTTGATGCATCCAAATCCAAACTTCAGGGGTTAACAATAAAGGTTTGGGCCAGTTTATGAAACTGTCACTTGCCTTATTGGATCTTAATTTTTATTTTATTTTATCATGCACATGGATTTTTATGCCTAGCATAAAACAGTGTTTTTATTGCTAGCTAACTACAACAGTTTTCAGTAACTGAAAAAAAGATAAAATAAAATATAAATATTCAAAAAACATTTGTTGAAATACAAAAATTACTAAAACTAAAGATATATAGAAACAAAAACAAAAAACTAATAAAAAATGACAAAAGCACTTAAAAAAATTACTAAAATTCAAGCTGAAATATATAAAAATGAAATAAATGCTATAATATGAAATAATAGTACTATAACAGGCATAAAAAGCTGTTAATGCTATTACATCTATTAGTGCACATTTCCTTTTGTAATGAAATTGTGAAATTTAATGCAAAAATAAATAACTATTATATAATAAATGTAATATTTAAAATGTACAATTGTAAATAAAACATTTGTGTCATTTAGGCTTTACTTTAAGATAATTTAGTGTCAACCATCTGATGGCACCATCAGTTTGAAAGTGTTTAATGGATGTATTGACGTTACTCACCTGATCCCAGCTAATCTCTTTCAGCTCCTTGTGTGCGGAGGTGATAGCATGATAGGAGAGAGGTGAGGAAGAGGAGATAAGGAACACAGCAGAGGGGCAGAAGGAAAGACACATCGATGGACAGGAAGAGGGAAGAAGAATGAAAAGGGAAAGCAGGAAGAGAGGTACAAAGGGAGGAACAGTTTGTTAGTGACCGGGTCATTAGTTGGAAGCAGTTCACACTGAAACAGAAAAAAGAGGGAAAGTTGAGGATGTTCAACGCTACAGCCTAGCCAGACACACAGAGGGGGAGAGAGAAAGAGAGAGACGCATCAACACATGTCCGATCACTCCACTCTCTCCGCATGCCGCCTCTCATACTGTCCACTAGGAGGCAGAGCGCTTTACAATCCCACACAGTTGTGGTTTCATTTTATCTAGATGAAATGTACAGTTAAAAAAAAAATAAACGGATGAAAAAAAGCAGGATGGTCAAATTAATACATAACAAAAACTGAATATCAGTTCCAATAAAGTATCACTGGGAAAATCTGTGTCAGAAGTACATCAATGGTGGGTAAGAGGTTTTGTGTCCAAATCCATTGCTTTCTGAAATGTATTTTTATAATTGATTGCTTCAACATTGTTACATCTACTTCTCCCAAACTAGTAACCTCGTCAGAGCAACATTAATTAAAATACATAAAGTGTGACTACTAACTGGTTTGGTTGCTGCAGTCAGGGACTCCATCTCAGCATGGGTCATCCACACGTTACTGGTTGACTGTGGGAAGAAAAGAAAACACAAACCACATATAAAGTTATTAGGATTACTATTTATTAGATTTGTTATATTAAAGTGGGGTGAAAAGAGTCTGAGACAACATTGAAGATATGGGATTAAAAATCTAAAAATCTTTTGAACATTTTAAAACTAATAAACGTTGTGATATAAAATTAATACAAATATTGGAGATTCTGCACAATTTTTTTGATCACTAATAACTTGTACATACTTTGTACAGACGGGTTATATACGTTGGGAGAGACATGAGGGTGAGTAAATGATGAGAGAATTACAAATTTTGGGGTGAACTATTTCTTTAATTTTTCATTTGTGGTCTCAGATTTTTAAAAACCCACTGTAATTTTTATTAAAGAATAGTAATTATTTGATGGTGCATTTAAGCGTACGGAGCGTGTGCTGGCCGGGGCCGAGGGACTGGTCAGAGACACCATCTCTTGAATGGCCAGTCTCAGTTTGAGGCGGTGCAGAGGGTTACTGATGCCGATCTCTCTCTGGATCTCTGTGTCTGACAGGTTAGCCATGATGGCCCCACTCTTCACGTTAGCACGACATGCTGCCACGTACCATGCTGGCATGCCCACCCACAGCTGAGAGAGAGAGAGAGAGAGAGAGAGAGGAGAGAGAGAGAGGGGGTGATCTTTAGGAAAGTACAAAACTAACAGGGGATCAAAGTAACACAGAACGGAAGTCGATGATAATGCCAAATTTTCAAACATAATATCATATATCAATATAAAACGAAACAAGCCCCCTTTTTATCCATTGCAACATTTAGATATGCAGCCATACTTCCAGCCAGGAGACAACAGTGGGTCCATCCCAGGATGCAAAGGGTAGCCCCTGTCGGCATGCCTCCTCCAACAGCTCATGTCTAAAAGAAAGGGAGGGATGTTCATTCAGTACAAAGAATCAGATACAGAGTGTGATGGAAGCTACTCATTGTACGAGTAAAATTACTTCTTCTTGCTGCGACGGTCCTTGTCCACCGGACCAGCCATCTTAGTGAGTCCGAGGGTATCCACAGAGCCCAGGTCATCTGAGGGGGTCGAGGCTACAGGAGACACAGAGATGTTAAGGGTGACAATCAAATGAACAGGACTGACTGTTTTTAAACACTTTAATGCCCATTAAAGGAACATAAAATTGTCAACTACCACAGAAATCAGGTCAGTTTATCTTGACTTGAAGCGATTATCAGTGTCCCATAGATTTCCAATGTAAGTTCCATTGCATTGATATAGAATAAGATTGAATTAAAATGTATATAAAGCTTTTTTGGAAATCAGAACATTCCTTTAAAAATCACATAAAATCAATATTGCAGTTTTAGTTTATGCCTGTTAGCTTTGAAGCTACCTAGTGCACAGTATTAAAATTCACTTTTAGCCGATATAGACACCCATTTAAAAGTTTCGGGTCAGTTTGAAAAAGTTTTTTTTTTTATAAATTCAACAAGGATACATTAAATATATCAAAAATGACAGTATGGGCATTTATAATAATGTTAAGAGAGGATTTCTATTTCAAATAAATGCTATTAGTTTGAACTTTCTATTCATCAAAGAATCCTAGAAAAAATTATTCCACAAAAAAATATGAAGCAGCTCAACTGATTTCAACATTGATAATAATCAGAAATGTTTCTTGAGCATCAAATCAGCATATTAGACTGATACTGTATCTGAAGGATCATGTGACACTGAAGATTGGAGTAATGAAGTTGAAAATTCATCTTTGCATCACAGTAATAAATTACATTTTAAAACATATTACAATAGAACAGTTATTAAATGGTAATAATATTTCACAATATTACTGTTTTTACTGTACAAATAAATGTAGCACTTCAAAAAATGTTTTTTTAAATGACCAACCACAAGCTTTTGAACACTAGTGTACTTAATTACAACGTACAGTTTTTGGTTACACTTTATTTTAAAGTGTCATTGTTACAGTGTAATTACTGTATATATTTAAGTACTGAGTAATGTACTTACTATAGGGTTAGGGTAGGATTAGGATTTGGTTGAGGGTTAGTTGCATGTAATTATGCATAATTTACTGTTATTTCTATGGTAAGTACATGTGACATATGTAACAAGGACACTGTAAAATAAAGTGTTACCCGGTTTTTGTATTCCAGGAGAATTTTGTACTACACAGATTTTTGTCCAATCACGTGCTCTATAGAATGCCCTCCCACTAATGTTAAAGCAAACAACTAGCATATAGACCTTTTGCGCCAGAGAAACGAGGGCGCAGCCATCTTTAGAATATTGTCTTTTTACTTCAGTTTTTGCAGTCGCACTGTATATTTCTATGGCATCGCTGTCGAGAAGTAATTAGCTGGTGAAGTGGATTTACTTATTGTAGAGTTAATCAAAGTTATCATGAGCATTGTAATGTTTACAGCAGATGTTTTAACGAATGTCAGTAGACCCGGGAAGATTTTTAAAACGAGCCGTTCATTCATAAATAATATCGCAGTGAAAATACAAACCGATAGACAAAAGACAACGAGTGCAGCGCTGAAAAGGGGCGGGGCTACATAAGGTCTATAGAAAATCATGTTCAATGACTGTGACATAAATAAAAGTTATTTGTTACTTTAAAAGGCAATAAGCCCGTTGATATGTCCCAACCAAACTAATACTTTCAATAGGAAATAATTCATCAATTTAATTGGGGGCCTTTAAGGAACATTTCCTGATAATTTAAGGATATTGTGCAGTGCTATTTGTCATTTTTTTTGTCAAGCATTTTTTTGTGTGTGTGTTTTTTTGTATATTTTGCTGTATTTTTAGGTTAGACTCACCCAGAGATGCTGACTCACGTCCTGGCTGACCCATTCGGACCTTATCCTTCTTCCCAAAGAGCCGGCCGATGGAAGACTTGATGCTTTTCTTTTTGCTGGCCTTGTGGAGGGAGTCCTGGCTGCTGTTTGAGCTGCTGCCATCAGCTGAGAGGCTGAAGTCCACAGAGAGAGACAGGGAAAGGTCACTTATACAAGGATATTAAGACTGAAGTGTGACGGGAAAGCCGTTTTGCACATTGCAAAAAAAAGAATATCATTCCTATGCATGGACTTATTTCGGGCCGGGGCGATTAACACACCTTCGGAACTCACGACTGTCATCCAACATTGCACCAGGGTGAGTGTGCGTCATCCTGTCCAGTCGCAGTGCACGAGGGGTGGGAGGAGGGGTGGAGTCCAAAAGGGCTAGGGACCTGTCGTCATCTTTGTTGTTCTGATGGGTAGAATGGTATAGAGTCAGCTGTTTGCACATGTTTATTCAATGTGTGATAGCAGTACTTCACACATGCTCCTACCTGTCTGTCTGTCTCGCGTGCTGGGGAGTGGGGTAGGCGGGGAGTGGAGTGCCCGGAGCTGGGAGGAGAGGGCGATGCCAGGGTGGAGGATGTGAGGGACGGGGGGATGAAGCCACGTCCTGTGCTGTCCCGTCCCAGAGAGGTTGGGGGAATGGGAGGGCCATCCAGAGCCACACTGCTGACTCTACTCTCAATCTCTTCAGCACGAAGCTCTGTGCTTTCCTTCTCTTCCTGAATCAGCCTGGAGAAAATATGACAGGTGGGTAAGACGAGGGCTTCTGCAGGTTTCGTGAAGCTAACTGAAAGACTTTTTTCCAAAGACCATTTAAATGGAAATTGCCATTATATTGTATTTTTTTATTTGAAATGCCTTGGGATCAGATATATATATGATTGAACAATTGGAAGCTTATAAACTCAAAAAGTACAAATTTACCTTAAATCTAACAAGGAATCAATTACAAGTGCTTTATTCCCTTCATACAACATTTAATATTAATGCATTTTGAAAACACTTTTGGCTCCAATTTAAAACTTTTAGGCATTCAATACATTTTTTTACAAAAAGTTAGACCTTTAAGACTTTTTTTTTAAACCTAGAGAGAGAGAGAGAGATCGAAATGAAAAGAAATAAATCACTTTTTTTTGTGTGGTGATTTACTATTTGACTAGTTGTCCAACAATCTACTAGTCAGTTAGTGCTAACTAGTTTATTCAAATAAATGTAAAATCTGAGGTCAATATTTTTTTAATTAATGCTTTAATTCAACAGGGATGCTTTAATGCAATGATAAAAGTTTGCAAAATTTGTTTCCAGAATTACAGAGTTTAAATGTAAAACTAATAATATTTACTTTAAAATGACAAGGAAATATGTTAGATTGTTAGTATGGATATAAACCTTCAATATAATGAGCTACATATTTAATTACACATTATTATTGTAATTTTACACAACTTTGTATGTAATTTAAAAATACTGTATAAATAATATAGTAATTGTCCTGTAAAAAAAATAAGCATCACTGTAATTTGTCGTTAATGATATAATCCTTAAATTACCAGTCAATTAATTAATTTACAGATATTGTTTGTAATTTTACAGAGTTTTGAATATAATTTAAACTGATCAGAAGTGGCAGTACTTTTAAAATGTTAAAAATAATTCTGTTTATCAAATAATCCTGAAAAAAATTATCAAGCTTTCCTCAATTATATAAAGCAGCATAAATTTCAACATTAAATAAGAATAAGAAATGTTTCTTGAGCAGCAAATCATTATATTAGAATGATTCCTGAAGGATCACTGTGACAGCTTTCAGAAAATTCAGCTTTGACATCACATGAATAAGTTACATTTTAATATATATTAAAATAGAAAATAGTTATTTTAAATTGTAATGATATTTCACAGTGTTACTGTTTTTACTGTATTTTTGATCAAATACATGCAGCCTTGGTGAACATAACAAACTTCTTTCAAAATATTAAAACATCTTACCAACCCCAAACATGTCCGATCGGGGTCAGGTCAACCCAAAACTGACAGTGTTTTCTTAAGACAGAGTTCACGCAACCCACCAACGAGTCAATTTTGAAACTATAATACTTTTAATGTACTGATGGTTCCTGCCAAATAACCTCCTTATTGAGCCTCCGTCCTGCTCTTTCCAATTAACCTCCCTCTCAGAGCGCTCTCCATTTCTCTAATTTAAATGAAAGTTTGATTTTTCAAAGCGGTCTCCAGGTCCCTCCGTTTCGAGTACACTCACTTAATCTCTTTGTTGATGGCCTCCAGCTGCTCCTGCAACATAATAGCGAGAGTCTGCACATCTGTCTGGCCGCTTGGTGAGAGCAGCTCTGAGCCGAAGAGCGTCTCGCGATCCTCTTCATCATCAGAACACCTGTCCTCCACGCCGCCCTCAAACCCAGTGCCTAGCAAAGCTCCAGTGTCCCAGTCGCCGTACTGCAGAAGAGAAAGGCAATAAATGACCCGTTTAATTTCACACGGAGCCATTTTGTTCACCCATTAGCAAGTTCAAACAAAGATGTTCTCACTTTGCTAGTATCCTCCCTTCCACAGCCCCAACGTCCACGATGAGCCCGTCTGACCACTCCTCCTGTGCCTGTGTTTCCATAATGATCTAGGTGGGTGGTGGAGCCAGCAGGAAGTGACCCTCCTCCTTGGGAGTACCTCAGCTCCAGAGCACTTCCTGGCAGAGACCTAATAAAGAAACAGTGGAGGTCACGGTTAGAGTTAACATGAAATTTGCCCGTTTACGAGATAATGCCCACTTTCACTTCACAATCCATATGATTCCTGATGGATAAAATACCGTTATACTCATAAATACGCTATCGTTCAAAAGTTTGAGGTCTGTAAGATTTCTCTTTGAATATATTTTAAAACACAATTTATTCCTGTGATGCAAAGCTGAATTTTCAGCATCATTACTCCAGTCTTCAGTGTCACATGATCCTTCAGAAATCGTTCTAATATGTTGATTTGCTGCTCCAGTAGTATTTCTTATTATTATCAGTGTTGAAAACAGTTGTGCTGCTTAATATTATTGTGAAAACCATGATAATTTTTTTCGGGATTCTTTGATGAAGAGAAAGTTCAAAAGAGCTGCATTTATTTGAATCTTTTCTCTTTACTGTCACTTTTTTTTTTTTTTTTTTACATCCTTGCTCAATAAAAGTATTAATTTCTTTCAAAAAGAAAAAAAATGACTGGCCCCAAACTTTTGAATTTGTATATGAAGTCAAATGGATTGCGAATGTCATTTCATGTCAACTTTAGAATAAAGATGAACTAATAAATCTCCTAAATAGCTCATAAATTTTCATAAATCATCTTTTAATAGAGGACAGCAGAAATGTTATGTGTCTTACCGTGAATAAGAGGAACCAGGTCTTCCTCTCAGCTGGTCCAGCTCTAGCTGAAGCCTTTCCAGCTCTGCAATCAGTTGATCCTGGGAGGAATAAGACATTATTATCTGATAATGTAGCCATCTTAATACAGGTCAAGTGAACAGAACCTTTTTTTTGCATTAAAGTTTAGGAACGTACCTTGTTCGCTAAGAGATCATCTTGGATCTTCTTCATGTTAGCGAGCTCCTCGGAGAGAGCGTTCTGTAAAACATTATAACAGGCTCTAACATTCATTTAACTCTCAGACATTTTTATCTAAAGACCTTTGTGTGTTTGGGAATCAAACCCATGACAATGGCACAGTTAAGGTGTGTCCATGTCATTTCGGCATTACAATAATTACAATATTTCGACTTAAAGCTTTCAAATCCTCATAGAACTCGTAATTATAACTTGAAAACTCTGAATTTTTGAAGAGCTCTGACTGTGACTCTGAAAATGGTAGCAGCCTCGGCAGTAAATAGTAGTTATGTAGTTATCTCATAATATTTCTGTTGAATAATTAAGCATGTCTCAGTAATGAAAGAGCAATCTGAAAATAAACAAAAAGCATGCAATACCATTTAATGTAGTTAGCACAGAGGTGGATACCTATCTAATAAACTATAATGCATTTGTAAAACAATTTTTACTTATTGTATTGTACTTCTGTCTATTGATTACTCAAATTACACAGATCAGAATATTTCCAGGTTTTCCACAATCTTGGGAAACCTGGGCATCTTGTGTTTTTATGACAGTATGTTGAGCTAAAAATTATTTTCCTAACTTTTAAAAATGCATCTGGAGACATACCGTCTGTTTTTGAACACCAGAAAATGCCCACTTACAAACACACCCAATTGTGTTCAAAGGAACCAGAAACAGCCTAATTATACTTCCTCGAGACCGATTAGTTAACTACAGTATTTGTTCAGGCATCCCACAAGTGGATTTTGAACATTTGCAGTTCTGCACATTCCTACACCAATCTAGTCATGTTTTCTGTGTTCAGAAACATATCTTCTGTTTCTGACATTAAGCTCAAATTACGTTTTGGCCATTCATCACTGATTCTCTGATGAGAAACGCATTGAACACCTGCTTTCGTGCTGGAATTATGAGGGAGGACACAAAGAGGAAGCCTGAAACTCCTATTAGGCACAAACATAATTGAGGCAACATCTGGATTTTGAGGCAAACATCAAAGACGTGGTGACATGTCAAGGCTATTTTTCTGCTTTGGCCTTGACAAAGAAATGAAATCTGAAATTGTGGAGGATCGTACCTTCTCCTCCAGGGCAGCCATTCTCTCCTTCAGGTGCAGCTGAAGTCTCTCATTGGACTCAGACAGAAGCTTGTCCACCGTGTCAGAGAGACGCTTGTTGTGTTCGTCGTTCATCCGCTCCCTCTGCCTCGCCTGAGGGCAGGGAGAGAAAAAGAGAGGGGAAAAGTGACGAACAGAGAAAGGAGAAGGATGATGAATATTGAGTATATACTTGACTAACAGTGAATAAAATATGTGGCATCAAGGTGATGAAAGACGAGAGATCCAAGAGTAACACTATTTTGATTATTATACAACTGGTTTGTTAAAGTCGCACATCCCATCAGACGGGGATCCGCTTTAATGATGGAAAAAAAAGCAAAGTGCTACAAGAAACTTATTAGATCAGTTCCTTACAAGCTAGAAGTTGACATGAAATATAAACAGACTATATAAACCACTTTTTTTTTTAGAAAGTAAAGATGTGAAATGCTTAAAAATAAGAGTTTTTTTTAATACATTTTTTAGTCTACTTATCAAATTGGTTTCATAAACTCCAAATGAATCTAATGTTTTTTTATTATATATATATATATATAAATGTATTTAAAATTAAAATGTATTTAAATATTTGTACATTTCTGAAGATGTTTTTAATGTAAATTGTTCATGTATTATTTCAAAAGAAACAGGTTATAGATGTTAGCTCATTTCGGGTGTATTCACACTTGTAGTTTGATTTTCTTGGTTCAAACAAACAAAATGATACATTTAGTCCTGGTTCGCATTCGCAAGTCCTGGTCATTTTTAACAGCTAACCTAAAGATACAAAACAAAGAACAGCTTTTATAACATACGTACAGTACATATGATGGTATTCTCACAAAGAGCTTATAAAATGTGTAAAGGGGTTAAAACAGTGCCAGGAATTCCTCAGTTACACACACAAAAGAAGTTCTGCTGCAAGAAGATGGCAGTTCTGACATCTGTACCGAACTGTAATGGGAAACATTGTGACAATGACAAGAAAAAACATGTCTTTGGTCCGTGTTGCATTCATGTTTCAGCGGTGGGTCTCGGTTCGCTTGTTTGGGTTTTAGATGGAAGTTTTCACATTAATTTAAATGAACCAAACTAACTGAGCAATCGCATCAGAGTCTGTTATAATGGAATCAAACCTGTGTGAACACACCCTTAGAAACTAATGGTGATGTAATGTTTGTGAATCAAGCTAAATATACATTTTACAAACTTCAACTCAATATTTTTAACTTGCATTTGAATTTTTGAATAATCCATTACTTTTTTGTTACTCCAAAAGATCATCCATAGTAAAAAACGCCTCACTATATCTGAGCCTGACATGCTGAACAAACGTAAAAAGAGAGGATGAGTCACCCTCTGTAGCTCCTGATTCTTCTCTTCCAGTTGTGCCTCCAACTGTCTCAGTCGCTCCTCAAAGTTGCCGTGACGCTCCTCAGCCTAAACAACAGAGCAAGGATAAAATACATTTCAACACAGTTTGGACCTGTTTTCCATTTGAAATGAGTTAATAGCACATGACCACAAAGAGACAAACAGATCTGAACCTGACAGCACACACCTTGTTGAGTGCCGCCACCCTCTGGGCGAGCTGAGCCTCGATCTCGGGGAGCGTCTCGGCCCTCTGGAGGGTTTGCTGCAGCTTCTGTTTAGCATCGTCCAGACGCTCCTGGAGCTGCCTGTTCTTCTCTTCACTCTGAGGAGACCGAGGGATGAGAAGAGACAGAACAATGAGACCAAGACAATGAAGAACACCATAAGGAACACATTCTCTTCAGGGGGAAAAAGGTGTTTTGTTTTTGGTGGAGACCTGGTAAAAACACAATGGAACTTTTCTTCAAATCTCACAAGGTCACTTATGAAGCCACCAAAGAACCAAATGAAAATAATAAAGGTTATGGACAAAAATAAATCAGGTAAACAAATGTAAGGAGATCTATAACTAGTGATCATTTAGATAAGTATGAAAGGCAAAACCAACATGTCTAGACATATCACAGAGCCTGGAAACAGATTCTAAATTCTTGTATCCACAATTACAGACCTCAAACCACAAACCTTTAAAACAACAAAATAAATTCACTTAGACTTAAATTAAATTGACACTAATTTGTGGTTCCATTGCTGAGAATGTCTAAATCTACAGTACATCTCTATTTATTATGAATATAGTGTTGCCCACTGCACAAGTTGTTTAATTTTCACGATTTGACAGAGAAAGGCTTTTAACGAATATAAAGATATGGAATGAACTTTAACCAGATGCAAAAAAAAAAGAAAAAAAGTAATCCAAACCTTTATTAATTTCATTATTATAAATCTGAAGTCAGATTTTGAACGCTAGCAAAATGGTATGAGCTTGTTTATATGGATAGATCATGGAATGAAAGACAGTTAAGAAACAGATTTATTTATAAAAGTAAAAAATAAATGTCAAGATTGCCATAGTTTAGGAAACATTCATCTGTGAAAATAAAGAAATAAAAAATAATAATTGAATAAATACATTTTAAATGTGTGTCTTTTTTTTACATCAGAATATCAATCAATTTGCATGTTCATTCATAACCATTCAATTGTAAATGAAAATATAGCCTACCTTTCAAAAGTTTGGTGTCAGTACGTTTTTACTTTTTAAAGAAATTAATACTTTTATTCAGCACGGATGCATTAAATTGGTCAAAATTGTTCCACAAAAATATTAAGCGCCAAAACTGTTTCCAACATTGATAATAATAAGAAATCTTTTTAAGCACCATAAATATATTAAAATATAAAATTGTGCTTTTAAATTGTAATAATATTTAACAATATTAAAGTTTATACTGTAAGACATACTGTAGTATAGACATACTGTTGAACTGTAATATAAATTATATTTAAATTGAGCTTTTATTGAAATAAAAACATCAAGCTTTCACTGTGCTGTAAATGCTTTTTTTCTATAAAAAAAAAAACAAAGTTGGCCTTGTCAAGTTTGAATAATTTTATGGGAATGGTTAGTAACAAAAATCAAGCCCTACTTGTAGATTAATAACCTGAATATTGGAGGGAGCATGACCCCCCCATAGCGGATGGTTATAGCCCTGATAGCCTGAGGTGTTAAAATCTGAAATATTTCTTCACCGATAAAAAGAAAGAAAAGTCTTCAAACCTTTTCAAATGAAATAAAAACACAACAAAACCTTCCGGCACAATTGGTGCCATTCCCTGAGAATAACCCTCCAGAGACTGAAGATGAACACGCTGTTAAATGTTCCTTCAATAGTTACACCTTTCATGTGTGTCTGTACATGATTCTCCTGTTGTACCTGTCTGTATAAAGACTCTTTGCTGGCAAGCTCGTTCTCCAGCTTGTCTTTGATGTCATGGAGAGAGGTTGCCTCCCTCTGGGCACTGAGGTACCTACAGACAAAAACACACACAGTGAGGATCTGCAGGGCGCTTGATAAATCAAAACTGCAACTCTATCTGTGTCTTTTGAACGTGCGGACTGAGCTAATTCCCACTTAAACTCAGCAGTGAGATCTGGTCTAATCTGGCCTAGTTTACCTGCGCTCTAAGGTGGTGATTCTTTCCTCCATGTCCTCTCTTTGACACAGCGCCTGCGGTTGAGGGGGTGGAAAAAATGTGAGAGAAAAGAGAGAAAATGTCAAAAAGAATAAATACATAAGGTTAATAGATTGCAGAAATAAACACACACACACACACTAAACGATTCCAATCAGACCATTCAGTCACATTATGGTTGGGGCTCTGTCTAGACAGCAGTTTTACAGTAACTGTTTACCTCAAACGGAGCTGACTATAAAAAGTTATTGCGAAACAAAAAACCTGTATTCCAGAATTGTTATGAGGGAGGAGGAAGAGGCGATGCGATGAAAGACAAGTGTAGCAAAAAGGACGAAAGGCAAAGTGTCTTGGGAACTGAATGAAAAACTTCAGTCGAAGCAGATTACAAGCAACAAAACCTGCTCAAAGCAAAGGCATCCAGTTTAAATAGGACGCCAAGCCAGCACGGTAGCAATCGACAATTCTGGAAAATTCCATAACTAGCGAGTCGGTGACATGAAACAAGCGCTGTTGCCAAGTTGGCAAGTCATTGTTACCGCAGGAGAGTACGGCATGCTTCTATTATACAGAAAATTAGACTTCTTGCAAGAGGAATGTCAGATAGACAGCTGATTATTTTGTTGGCAGTTTGATTGATCTCGCTTTGGCTGACAGGCACACCCATCAACAACTAGAGCACTTTACCAACAATTAATCACTGCGTCGTGGCAGGAAACCCTTCCAAATGGGAAGGGAGGCGGGATGACAGCAAAACTATGGTTGCGTGACACAGGGCTCTTGATTTTCTTTTGAAGCTCTCTCTGTGAGAACTTAACCTCCGACCCACCTCTTTCACGTCCCTCTGAAGCTTCTGATTGGCTTCCTCAGATTTAGCTAATTCCCTCCTGGCGGTAGTGAGCTGTTCCTCGATCTCTCCAACCTGCACATGGGAGACAAGGCTCAGACGTTAACTTGTGCGCATGAACGCATGAAAACACAGAAACGAGCCAATGAAACTTGGATGCGTTCCAGTAGCCGTATCTCCCTCTGTCGTTTCTTGTTTGTTTTTTTCTTTTGCAATCTTGGAATGCGGTGCGCATCCACCAGAGGGCAGCAGAATGTGACACCGTCTTTCGCTCAGCATCTCCTCTGATCCTGCATCTCTATGGCAACCATAGGAATGCCAGGCTAACTGAAACCTTCTCATCCAAAATGTGTCAGTGCTCAGAGTGTGTCATACTGTAGGTCTTCTCCCACTCCGTCTGTCCCGTATTTCCTTCCTGTGTCTGTGAACATTATATCTCCATCACACACATACACTTACAAGCTCTGTTCCAAAGCCCAACTGCCTTCGAAGGCAGTGTCCTAACCATCACAGATCCTCATAAATTGCTGAGTTGAAATGGTCTTCACAGAAAGGACCTCTGCACATTACACTAATAGTGCACTTTGTTTGCACATAATTTATATTTCCATAGAGTTGCCGTTAGCATGTTGTAATACTCTAATAAGAAATAAAGTGCATAGCACAATTTTTTTTTTTTTTAAAGTGACAGTAAAGACTTTTATACCAAAAGATTTCTATTTTAAATAAATGCTGTTCTTTTGAACTTTCTATTCATTAACGAATCCTAAAGAAATTGTATTACAGTTTCAACAAATTATTAAGCAGCGCTGTTTTCAACTTTGATAATAATCAGAAATGTTTCTTGAGCATCAAATCATCATATTAGAATGATTCCTGAAGGATCATGTGACACTGAAAGACTGGAAGCTGACATCATAGGAATAAATTACATTTTAAAATATGTTTAAAAGAGAAGTTATTTTAAATTCTAATAATATATTCAATATTATTGTTTTTACTGTATTTTTGATCAAATACATGGAGCATAAGAGACTTATTTCAAAAACATAATATTTTTACCATGAACTATGTATACAAGATATAGTAATAAAATATATAATAAAACAAATAAATGGAACTGAATAAAATACCTTTTTTTATTTCTAACAGATTCGAATTATCTCGCCATCTTGGAATTATTTTTTACCCAGCTTGATGCAATGCATTATGGCAGATATATCCAATCCTGCTTCCTGCAGAATTTAGCTCCAACCTCAATTGAACACACCTGAACCAGATAGTCAAAGTCTTCCATATTACTAGGAACCTCCTGGCCAGTGTTTTTGAGTAGGTTGGACACCACAGCATTATGAAATTGCCTTCTCTGTGAAGGATACATGTGATGTTGCCTTAGAACGTGGATAAATTTGGCTTCCTTTTGAATCATTTTGTCATCTCAGGATTGTGCCTACTATGATGCCTTAAAATGCTTCCGCTGTAGGCAGCAGTGCAACACTCACCTGTCTGCACATGAGCGCCAGTCTTTCTTTTAACTGTGAAAGCTCTGCTCTCTGTCTCTCTATCTCTCCCTCTCTCTGTCTGTCGATCTCGCCATCATCCAAGATGGAGGAGGGGCCATTCGGGAGCCGCTGTGTGAAAAACAGAGAACATGAGGAAAAGAACAGTGAAAAGATTCAATACAAGATTCAAACAGTTGTGACTCACCTCCTTTCCATTGTCCAAACCCCGCTCTCTCCTTTTAATCTGATCCCGTAAAGACAGTACCTAAGCATAACGAACAAATCTAAGCATGCAAGACCAGCGTGCCACATACTGAGAGAAAAGGGGGTACAAACATATATCACGATAGTATGATGTTCACCTCATTTGTGGACGATTCCAGCTCTTCCTCTAGAACAGCGACTCTCTCTAAAGCCACACGCAATCTCTCACGCACCTGAGGGAGAGAAGAACAATAGACAATGAATCAACAGGGAGAACCTGTCCAAATAAAAATCACCTCTTTGAAGAGACACAGTTATTCTATAGAAGTCTAGCTTACACATTGATATCGGCCTTAAAAACTTCTTAATGAGTTTGTAAAGTGTAATCTGAGCATGTTCACCTGCTTCATTGATAGCTATGGTTTTTGAAGTCTTTAAATACAGTACATTAGTCATGTGGGTTACTTTTGTGATACTTTTATGGTGCTTTTGCTCATATTTGGAGCTTCAGACCAATGTGTTTTCATCATAAGCAGGACTAACCAGCACAACACAATGAAAACAGAAACTAAAATTCAGATATTTGGATTTATCGTGATATGCCGACATGGTGTAGGACAGGACAGAGTGGGGAAGGGGTGCTGACCTTTTCATCCAGGGCTTTATGGTGTTCGAACAGGGACTTGAGGGCCTTGAGCACCTCCACCTCGCTGGAGACTCCAGCAGGAGACTGAGCCTGCCTCTTCACCACAGTCATCCTCAGAGAACGCTCGTGACGAGACACCAGACACTCCAGATGCTCCAGCAGGAGCTAGATGGCACGGGAAAGAAACAGAGAAAGTCAGTTTCAATTGGGGAGACGGGGACTAGTTATTACCCATTTGTTACTATAGTGAACATTTCCTAGGGTAGGATCAGATTAGTCACATACACAACCATTCAAAATTTGGGAGTCGGTAAGATTTTTTACGTTTTTGAAAGAAGTCTCTAATGCTCACCAAGGCTGCATTTATTTGATCAGAAATAAAGTAAAAACAGTAATATTGTGATAGATTATTAAAAAAAAAAAACATAATACATTGTTTTCTATTTTAATATATTGTGGTGCTGACACTGTTTATTCTCTGTTATAAATATGCTTACTTGATTCACTTACTGTTGGGGGGAGGTGTCCGGGAGGGAAATGGTTAAGAGGGAGGGGCTTAGGGATGTAAGGGCGGATTTACGGGGGAACTGTGAGCGGGGCGGAGAAAAGTTAGTCGAACGTGACATCTCTTTTTGGGGTGTTCATCTCTGTGACATCTCTGTTTTTGGGGACAGTTATGACACCTCCTGATACCCGTGTTTAGGTTGTACACGTTCAGGAAATAAACCTCAGCCGTTTGGTGCTTAAAAACCGGATCTTCGTCTCCTGTCTGTTTCTCTGGGAAAGTGCATGACGTCACACTATTTTAAAATGCAATTAATGTATTTAATCGTAATACTTTTTTTTTAGGATTCTTTGATGAATAAAGTTTTAAAAAACAGGATTTCTTTGAAATAGATATCTTTTGTAACACTATAAAGTCATTTCTGTCACTTTTGATCAATTTAATTCATTCTTGCTGAAAAAAATAAACTTTTGAATGGTTGTGTACCTTAAAGTCTTGGCTACAGAAAAGCTACTGAATATTTTTACCATTATTGCCCAGGCCAGGACAAAACATTCACTTCACAAGTAAACCTTTTGTACACAATAGCAATATTAAAGGGTTAGTTCACCCAAAAATGAAATTTCTGTCATTAATTACTCACCCTCATGTTGTTCCAAACCCAAAGATATTTTTTATGAAGTCTGAGAGCTGTCTGACCCCTCCATAGACTGCAACGTTATTCAAGGCCCAGAAAGGTAGTAAAGACATCGTTAGAATAGTCCATGTGACTACAGTGGTTCAACCTTAGTGTTATGAAGTGACGAGAATACTTTTTGTGCGCAAATTGTTGAAGACGTAGTATTCTCGCCGCTTCACAACATTAAGGTTGAACCAAACTATTTAAGTCTTTACTACATTTCTGGGCCTTGAATAACGTTGCAGTTTATGGAGGGGTCAGAAAGCTCTCGGATTTCATCAAAAATATCTTAATTTGTGTTCTGAAGTTGGAACGACATGAGGGTGAGTAATTATGGTAATGACAGAAATGTTATTTTTGGGTGAACTAACCCTTTAATATTGCTATTGTGTACAAAAGGTCTACTTGGGAAGTGAATGTTTTGTCCTGCGCAATAATGGTAAAAATATTCAGTAGCTTTTCTGTAGCCAAGACTTTAAGCTACACAACCACTCAAAAGTTTTTTTGTTTGGAACGACATGAGGTAATTAATGACAGAAATTTCATTTTTGGGTGAACTAACCCTTTAAGGTAAATTGAAACAACAACAAACAAAGCAATTCTACTTTGTATTTTTACATTAAAGGGATAGTTCGGCCAAAAATGATATTTAACCCATGATTTACTCACCCTCAAGCCGTTCGAGATGCATATGTCAATCTTTTTTCAGACGAACACATTTTCAGTTATTTTAGAAAATGTCTTAGATCTTTCAGTGGTTATAGTATGAAGCAATGGGGTCCACCTCCTTCAAGTCCCAAAATGTGCAGTAGCGGTAGCGGTAGCGGTCGACGCGCGTTCACGGAGATGGATGCTGGCGTATGACGTAGGACGTAGCGTAGGAAGCGTCGTGACATAGAACGAACGTAGAGTTTTGTTTTGCTCTGCTCTCTGGCTGCGCTGTCACGTTCGTTCTACGTCACGCCGCTTCCTACGCTGCGTCCTACGTCATACGCCAGCATCCATCTCCATGAACGCGCGTCGACCGCTACCGGAAGCCAGTTATTTTCATTTATAAAGTTTTAAATATGTATATTTTTACGACAAAACCGCACGGATTACCCTCAGAAGGCCTTCGTTTATCCCCCTGGAGCCGGATGGACTACTTTTGTGAAGGATGCATGCACATTTTGGGACTTGAAGGAGGTGGACCCCGTAGCTTCATACTATAACCACTGAAAGATCTAAGACATTTTCTAAAATAACTGAAAATGTGTTCGTCTGAAAAAAGATTGACATATGCATCTCAAACAGCTTGAGGGTGAGTAAATCATGGGTTAAATATCATTTTTGGCCGAACTATCCCTTTAACAGTGAAAATATTGTTGTATTTAATAAAACAAAGTATATTTCTCATCAGGTTTTCTCATCTTTTTTACATTTATCCCGAAACTAACCACCATAAGAAACATTAAAACTCAATGGGCTCAGGGGAGGCAAGAGAGCGCTGCTTCATAACTTTAACCGCTCATGTCGCTGTTGGACAGTGTCAACATTTTGATTATACACGTATTATTTATACACTTTTTAATGGCATATTTTGAAATAGTTGCATTGTTTTATTTTTTCTACAGTGGATTATTGTCCATTTTTTAAGAGGCACTTAAAAAATGCCTCCCTTGCCTCCTGGGTGGAAACGTCCCTGCAAGAGTAGGATATTGCACCCCAGCCAAAACATTTCATCAAAAACAAACACCCTAAACAGAAAACCACAAACACAAACACGCGATATGGAAAGGATATGATGTCTGTTTCACACACGCAGATTATGGTTATGGGGTTACTGACCCGTGTATTGTTCCTCTCCGCCTTGAGCTCAGCAATCTCCTCTTCTCTCTCCAGCAGCTGCTCCCGACATACATTCAGCTCTTTGGTCAACACCGCAAACTCCTGCTCACACACAAACACACACACAACAACAGAAAATGAGCTCTGTTCTGATCTTTACAGGCTCTTTACAATCAACACAAATAATCCAGAGTGTGTATCCAGTGCTGTGGTCAGCTTGAAATATATTTACAGATCACTCAAACCACACACACATAATGTAGAAATAAACACATACACCATATACATGTGTCCACTGTGTCTGGGCTTCAGACAGCATGCCCACGGACCACCCACGACTCACTGACCATCTGAGGCATTACACACAACTGAAATGCACTTTCTCCATCTGGCAAGATCTTATCTGATTCGCTGACTTCACCAGATGTAAGAGTGCCCTTACTAAAGAGTAGTTTATTCAAGTGTTCTATTAGTATACTTCTTTTAAACTAAAAAATTAAAAAGTGTACTTTATGTACTTCTCAGAAATATACCTTTAAATTACACTTAAGTGTACTTGACTTATACTGAGAGAAAAGTCCAAGTATATTTGGCCTGTACTTGTACTCAATCTTTTGATCGAGATATACTTAAAAGTATAATGAAGTATTCAAAGTATACTTGGCTTGTAGTTGTGTTAACTCTTTTGATCGAGTAGCCTATTAAATATACTTTTTCATATACAGTCTTGTGAAACTTACATTGTTTGAAAATATTGATTAGAACATTGATATAAAACAGATATATTTCTATATATATCTGAACTTTTGTGTAGGCTAGTCCACTGGTAGTGTAAAGGAATTTACTCTAATTCTACTCTTTCCCTAGCCTGGCTAACGTCAGACCTCGTCTCATTGAGACGTGGTCTGGGAACCACATGTTCATTTTCTCGTATTTGAGGCGTGGTTTACGAATGCCCAGAGCCGTTTATTGGGCGCTACGAATGTCTATCAAATGCGCCTGTACGTAGCTCATAGCCAATCGTTTCAATTATACCAGATGACGTATGTAGAGCGACAGAAATTCGACGAGGAAGAAGACGAAATAAACTTGCGTTCTAAACTACTCAGAACACTATCTAAGGCTGCATCGAAAGGTAACTTCGCGTCTGCTGCCATGTTGGATCCATAGATATAAACAAACTGCTTCGGTGTGTCGCATAGACGTCGTCATCGTCTTGCTGCTCCATCCCCGTTCTGTGATTGGTTCCCTTTTTGAGGGGAAAATCTGGTCCATGGTGTCCAGGCTGCCTAGCAGCATGAATAAAATCGCGCTGCGGGCAAGGCAGCATGGGGAAACCCAGGCTACTCTTTCCCCACCATTGATTGAATTTTCCAGTTATCCATGTTTTCACTGTTATAAAACAAGCTAAAACAAGTGATAGAAGATTGCTCACTCAAATGTAAAATAACGTGATCGTCAAACATTAAACAGCGTGTAAATCAAAACTGCTTAATATTACCAAATGAAATGAAGCGTAACCCATGAAGAGAAAACGACTGTGAAGCTTTGGGGGTGTTGGATAATATCTACATTTGAACATAGTAGTATACTGCAAGTAGTAAACTATAAGTATAATGTTATGTTCACTTAAAAGAAAACTTTCAAGTATACTTGCAGTATAAACTACTAAACTAGTAGTTTACTGAGAGTACACTTAAGTGTGTACTTTCATCAACTAAAAATGTACTACTAGTATTAAAATAGTAAACTAAGTAGTTTACTACTGTTACACTTATAGTACACTTAAACGTATACTTTTATATACTAAAAGTGGGCCAATTTAGTCCCAAGCAGTATTGAAATAGTACACAAGTTTACTACAAGTACACATTGAAATTAGTATACTTACTACATAAAGTATACTTAAAAATATACTTGAACATTACTTAGCCTAAGTATACTTCATAAAATGAACTTGAAGTATACTTCTTTTTCGTAAGGGTGTGTCTGAAATCGCACACTGTCTGAGCAGGTACTACATTTGACAACCATTAAAAAAGTAGGCCTATGTTCAATGTAATATGAATGAAATTCAGACATACTATATCAGTCATGTTGTTACAGTCATGTGATCCACTAGCATCAGTTGCGTTGCTTAACTGCCATTCATAAATCCTCTCCCGTGGCCTCATGGGAAAGTAAAGTGTCCATCACATGTGCACTTCAGAATGTCGCAGGAAATAGCAGGTCATCTGGGTACTTTTCGCCTACTGTTTTCCGAATACAGGCGGTTTTTGCTCCAAACACATATATTTTTTGGTTTGTTTAAGGCCAGTTTGGCCTGTAATAGAGCAAATAAATAAGAAAAACAAAAAAAAGCAACCAGTATCAGAATCGACCCAATCAGAATCAGCCATGAAAAATCATGATCGCTGAATCCCTAATTATATTTACACATAAGAAAACTTTAAATGAAAGCAAGTGGTTGTGTCAAAAGCAAATGAACACAACAGTTCAACAGTTCAAGCAGTGAGATGTGAATTAATCAACATCTCATGGGATGACATTTGAGATTCTTTAAATCAGTTGTTCTTATCCAGGGTGCGGGGGCCTCAGCAAACTTCAAAATGCTAAAAAAAACTTGATGTAAACTGAAATCGTATTTCCTTTTCCACCTCAATAACTATTATTTTTATTAAAAATCTTGAATCACAGAATCATGTTTAATTCATTCAACGGTTTCGGTTAATAACGAAAGGTTTGAAAACAAGTAGCATTGTCATAATTACAGAAATGATAGAGGAAATATCTTGGCCTATATGGAGGGCCCTCAGGTCAAAAAGTTTGAGAACCACTGCTTTACATGACATTTTTTTAAATAGTTTATTAAATACTTGAACTATTTAATAGTATAGTTTATATATCTATAAATGTAATTAATGTGTATAAACCAATCCAGATAGGAAGTAGTAATTTATACTCTTTGCGTAGAGAATTTAATGGTCTTCAAAAGTTAACAAGTAAAAATTATTTCTCCATCATTGGGAAGACCATCAGACGACAGCAGCAAGAAATCTTTGTTCCAAAAGTGTAGAAAAGATTATTCAATTATTGCACATTTACACTGAAACCAAAGCTTGTTTGCACTTCCCGTGTGTTTTGTCACAGTTACGTGTTTTTGTGTACGAGCAGTGTTGCATACATTGATCTCTTTACCTGCTCTTTTTCTATGTGCATACATTCTGCAAACAAATCGCCGATCCCAACAACTGAATGTGTTAATGCATTGACCTAAAAAACATGAGATTAACCACAAACTATCAACATTAAACAATTTCATTTATTGACAGCCCAGTGTCGTTTCATCGGTTGTCTAAGGCTGTTGATTTGTAACAGAGGCTGGTTTCATAAATGCCAAAATCTTGGTATCGTACATGTGAGACTGAATCAGAGTCCGTTACTTTTTTGCTTCTGTGTGAACAGATGACAAAGTCCACATTCTGAACACTCCGATGAGCAACTCTCGGGTGTAAGGTCTTCATAGCACCATGTTGTGTAAGATGACATATGGCCTCACATGGCTGCCACTGCGAGCCTAAAGCCACACCATCTTTTTCTAGCTACCTATATGTGACCGGGTGCCTTCATCAGGAATCACGCATGACACGCCTTCCCGGTCTTACGTAGATAGAATCGCCACGTGCACGTGGAAGTATGTACTTTGTCTATTCATTTACTTCAATGCGCAGTAGATATTGGGATTTTTATTAGACAATGTTGAAATATGCGTGCGAGATGACATGGCAAACGTTCGCAAGTAAAGAACCACCAATAACAAAGTGAATCAAATCCTGTTCAATCAAGTCAGCAAGTCTTTGGACATAAACAAAAGTAAATCTGAGCCAATCTTTCTAAGCAAACACATTCACTCTGTAATGCAAACGAAACCCCAATCAAAAGGCATTTACCAAGCAAAGCCCAATTCTAGACCAATCATGTCGCATGTTCCTTCTGAGCTCAAATCGGACAATCATGTTCCCTTTCCTTCATGATGAACGTATTTGGTGGGTCATGTCTCCATCCATCCCGTCTATATCTAACTGCCTCACTTTCTGCCAACAAGCAAAAATAGGGGAAAGAAGCTGGATCAAGAATTAGGAGAGGAAAGGAAAAGAAGGAGGAGTAGGGGGGCTAAGCTTAGGAGTGGTATAGTGGTACACAGATGGTAACTCAGTGGGCCCATAGGACTTTGGCATTCTGGAAATGTACCTTGCTGAGATTGGACTAGAATTATGTTTGGCACAAGTATGCCAAACACAATTGCGTGATAATGTCCTGCCTTATTTCTTTCTCTCATTCAGACTCCTACAACAGTTCCACTGACACAAAGGACCTCAACAATGGATTTACATCCTCTTTTTTCAGTATTTCTCGATTCGTTTTTATCTCATACGCCCAACGCTGATGGGATGCACCGAATGAACTCTGCTTAATGTATCACTGCTCTGAATATGAGTCTGCTTATTTCAGAGAGTGTTTGCATATGTTTTTGTGTATGTGTGTTGGATATTGATTCCCCTCTTCTCTGTGCCCCTTAAATACATTCTCCCAGAAAATGGGTCTCTCTGATACATGCTATTTCAAGCCACATGTCAGTGGCGGGTGGCTCCAAAAAATTTCCAGTGCTACGTAAATTGATTATTAGTTTGGTATACAAATTGTTCAATGTTTTTTGCATTTAATTATTTATTGGTTAATCAGCATTTGCAAATTGTCACACATTTGTGGGTCAGTTTTGAATTGTGACTTTTCTGACAGGTTTTGAATCACAAATTCATTTTATAAGTACATTGCTGTCTCTTTAGACTGCAAAAAATAAATAAAAAAATGTTTTGTTCATCAGTAATTTTGTCTTATTTACATTTTTAAAACAACTGAACATTCTTAAACCAAGATTCATTTAATAGAAAAAAACAAAACAAATGGTATATACAGGTGATGAATTACCTTGCAGTTTTTTTCTTCATTTGTAGCATAAATGTAACAAAACAAGTAACATACTTTGTTCAATTTTACACTGATAAAAGAAAAAACACGAATGCAGTAGGAAATATGATTGACGTTCTGTAAAATGACAAATAGAGAAAACATTTAGCAATGCAGTCAATCACAATATTTATGTTCGACTCTTTGACTCAAGCAGTATCGTGTTGTGTCTCTTAGGGTGAGATGTAATGCTGAAATGTTACAGTTACACAGGAACAAAACTCGTATGACATCACAACCAAATTCATATAGTGGCAACAAATTTGATGAAAAATGAAATCCACATTGTGTGCAGAGAAAGACCAGCTACTTTCTCAGTTAGGTAACTCATACAGTGTGGTTCAAAGAGTTTGGGATATTAAGAGTGACTCCATTATTCTGTACACAAATTACTTAAAAGATTCACTTCTGCAAATAAAAGTGGTTGCAGCTTGCAGAATATTGTGTACCTGTATGTTCTTTAGCACTATAATATGACAAACAGGCAGCAAGGATGACAGAGAGGTAGTAAGTGACTTAAATTGCAAAAACTAAAAGTATTAACGTGTAATTGTAACATTTAAACATAACACAACTCTTCCTAAAAAGACATGCTATTACATGAGTTACAGAGCTGAACAAAACTGTTCTATGATTGGCCTGACAGTCTGATCGGCAGAGAGTACAAACTTTGTGAAATGTATTTGTGAATGAAAATAAGAGGTAAAAATCTCAAAATATCTAAACACAAATCTAAGGTGAAGTCAAATGTATAAAGATTTGCAAATGCTGGATTCAACAATCTATTTCTATTTAAATATAAATATAACTCATGAACACACATTTATATTTTGCGAATTAGGTTTACGCATTAGTGAATTGCAAATTGTGAATATATATTTATTTTAATACTGTTCTGATCCTAAATACATCTGCAATGCCCATCATATTACATCACCTTAAGCTGCTATGATGTCATTAAAGAGTTTAAACTCATTAATTGACCAAATCTACCAATGAAACAACCAGGACTGTTCAAAAGATTATATATAAAAAAAAAAAGTAGCGCCCTAATTGTAGATAAGCAGATAATCTCAAAAAGATATGTAGAACACCTTAAATTAGATCAGAGGAGAGAAAACAGTTCAAGACCCGATGCAAAAAGGACCAGAACAGCCAACAAGCCTGGAAGATAAAGATTAGCTTGAATGTTAGCCAAATCAGACAGGTATACAGACTGTTCAATTCAGACAAAGGAAATAATACAAACCAGACAAGCTTAGTTCTGACCATCTCTTTCTAGATTCTTTAAATCTGTCTGTATGTAACATTACTTATACTTCACTGGCAGCTTATCCTTCCTGAAGACATGGTTCATCTCAATGACCTGTTTTTCCAAACTATTCAGCACAAGACATTCTTAAAGGGATAGCTCACCCAAAATTAATTACTCGCCGTCATGTCGTTCCAAACCCATAAGACTTTCGTTTATCTTCACACAAAAAATAAATATCTTTTTGATGAAATCTGAGACATTTCTGTCCCTCCATAGACATCTATGCAACTGACACTTTAACACTTCAACAAGTTCATAAAGAGATTGTAAAACTAATCCATGTGAATTGAGCGGTTCAGTCCAAATTTTCTGAAGAGACACGATCGCTTCATATGTTGAACAGATTGAATTTAGGCTTTTATTCACATAAACATTCATCAACTCACACATCAGTTGTGGTAAACAGAAGCTCAAGCATGTTCACCTGACATGCGAGAACCAATGAGGTTCATTCTCGTGTTACGCAGCACGTTTGATCTTCAGCAAGAACCAATGAGGTTCATTCTTGTGTTACGCAGCACGTTTGAGCTTCCTCAAGAACCAATGAGGTTCATTCTCGTGTTACGCAGCACGTTTGAGCTTCCTCAAGAACCAATGAGGTTCATTCTCGTGTTACGCAGCACGTTTGAGCTTCCTCAAGAACCAATGAGGTTCATTCTCGTGTTACGCAGAACGTTTGAGCTTCAGCAAGAACCAATGAGGTTCATTCTCGTGTTACGCAGAACGTTTGAGCTTCAGCAAGAACCAATGAGGTTCATTCTCGTGTTACGCAGAACGTTTGAGCTTCAGCAAGAACCAATGAGGTTCATTCTCGTGTTACGCAGCACGTTTGAGCTTCAGCAAGAACCAATGAGGTTCATTCTCCTGTTACGCAGAACATTTGAGCTTCAGCAAGAACCAATGAGGTTCATTCTCGTGTTACGCAGCACGTTTGATCTTCAGCAAGAACCAATGAGGTTCATTCTTGTGTTACGCAGCACGTTTGAGCTTCCTCAAGAACCAATGAGGTTCATTCTCGTGTTACGCAGAACGTTTGAGCTTCAGCAAGAACCAATGAGGTTCATTCTCGTGTTACGCAGAACGTTTGAGCTTCAGCAAGAACCAATGAGGTTCATTCTCGTGTTACGCAGAACGTTTGAGCTTCAGCAAGAACCAATGAGGTTCATTCTCGTGTTACGCAGCACGTTTGAGCTTCAGCAAGAACCAATGAGGTTCATTCTCCTGTTACGCAGAACATTTGAGCTTCAGCAAGAACCAATGAGGTTCATTCTCGTGTTACGCAGCACGTTTGAGCTTCAGCAAGAACCAATGAGGTTCATTCTCCTGTTACGCAGAACATTTGAGCTTCAGCAAGAACCAATGAGGTTCATTCTCGTGTTACGCAGCACGTTTGATCTTCAGCAAGAACCAATGAGGTTCATTCTTGTGTGTTACGCAGAACGTTTGATCTTCAGCAAGAACCAATAAGGTTCATTCTTGTGTGTTACACAGCACGTTTGATCTTCAGCAAGAACCAATGAGGTTAATTCTCGTGTTACACAGCACGTTTGATCTTTAGCAAGAACCAATAAGGTTCATTCCTGTGTGTTACACAGCACGTTTGATCTTCAGCAAGAACCAATGAGGTTAATTCTCGTGTTACACAGCACGTTTGATCTTTAGCAAGAACCAATGAGGTTCATTCTCGTGTTACGCAGCACGTTTGATCTTCAGCAAGAACCAATGAGGTTCATTCTCGTGTTACGCAGCACGTTTGATCTTCAGCAAGAACCAATGAGGTTCATTCTTGTGTTACGCAGCACGTTTGATCTTTAGCAAGAACCAATGAGGTTCATTCTCGTGTTACGCAGCACGTTTGATCTTCAGCAAGAACCAATGAGGTTCATTCTCGTGTTACGCAGCACGTTTGATCTTCAGCAAGAACCAATGAGGTTCATTCTTGTGTTACGCAGCACGTTTGATCTTCAGCAAGAACCAATGAGGTTCATTCTTGTGTTACGCAGCACGTTTGAGCTTCCTCAAGAACCAATGAGGTTCATTCTCGTGTTACGCAGCACGTTTGATCTTCAGCAAGAACCAATGAGGTTCATTCTTGTGTTACGCAGCACGTTTGATCTTCAGCAAGAACCAATGAGGTTCATTCTCGTGTTACGCAGCACGTTTGAGCTTCAGCAAGAACAAATGAGGTTCATTCTCGTGTTACGCAGCACGTTTGATCTTCAGCAAGAACCAATGAGGTTCATTCTTGTGTTACGCAGCACGTTTGAGCTTCCTCAAGAACCAATGAGGTTCATTCTCGTGTTACGCAGCACGTTTGAGCTTCCTCAAGAACCAATGAGGTTCATTCTTGTTTTACGCAGCACGTTTGAGCTTCCTCAAGAACCAATGAGGTTCATTCTTGTTTTACGCAGCACGTTTGAGCTTCAGCAAGAACCAATGAGGTTCATTCTTGTTTTACGCAGCACGTTTGAGCTTCCTCAAGAACCAATGAGGTTCATTCTCGTGTTACGCAGCACGTTTGAGCTTCAGCAAGAACCAATGAGGTTCATTCTTGTTTTACGCAGCACGTTTGAGCTTCAGCAAGAACCAATGAGGTTCATTCTCGTGTTACGCAGAACATTTGAGCTTCAGCAAGAACCAATGAGGTTCATTCTCGTGTTACGCAGAACGTTTGATCTTCAGCAAGAACCAATGAGGTTCATTCTCGTGTTACGCAGAACGTTTGAGCTTCAGCAAGAACCAATGAGGTTCATTCTCGTGTTACGCAGCACGTTTGATCTTCAGCAAGAACCAATGAGGTTCATTCTTCTGTGTTACGCAGAACGTTTGATCTTCAGCAAGAACCAATAAGGTTCATTCTTGTGTGTTACACAGCACATTTGAGCTTCAGCAAGAACCAATGAGGTTAATTCTCGTGTTACACAGCACGTTTGATCTTAAGCAAGAACCAATGAGGTTCATTCTCGTGTTACGCAGCACGTTTGATCTTTAGCAAGAACCAATGAGGTTCATTCTCCTGTTACGCAGAACATTTGATCTTCAGCAAGAACCAATGAGGTTCATTCTCGTGTTACGCAGCACGTTTGAGCTTCAGCAAGAACCAATGAGGTTCATTCTCGTGTTACGCAGAACGTTTGATCTTCAGCAAGAACCAATGAGGTTCATTCTTGTGTGTTACGCAGAACGTTTGATCTTCAGCAAGAACCAATGAGGTTCATTCTTGTGTGTTACACAGAACGTTTGAGCTTCAGCAAGAACCAATGAGGTTTATTCTTGTGTTACGCAGCACGTTTGCTTCAGCAAGAGGTTTGTTTTCGCACGTCAAGCAGGTTTGGTCCAGCTTCTGTTTATTTTCGCTGCTCGATGTCTATGTCAATAAAATACAAATTTTAATCTGTGTCAAAGCGTCAAAGTGGTAGTTGAGTAGTTGTCTATGGAGGGACAGAAATCTTTCAGATTTCATTAAAAATATCTTCATTTGTGTTTCGAAAATGAACTAAAGTCTTATGGGTTTGGAACGACATGAGGGTGAGTAATTAATGACAGAATTTTTATTTGGGGGTGAACTATCCCTTTACAGGAATATTCCAAGTTCAATATATGTTAAAGAATATGTTCGCCAATTTTCAACCAGCCTAGTATTGTTACAATGACAGTAGTATATGCAAATGAACATTACTCAGTACTCTTCCTCCATGTTCCCGGCACCCAGGATATCCCCATTTATCTGTCTGCAAAAGTTTGCCGGATGCTGGGGCTTTTGTTAAAACTACAGGTTGAACTTCTGCAATTTGCCTGTCTGCCCACAGACAGTCGAATCAAAAGAGGTGCGGTGCTAAAATCAAAAGTGCATTATGGGTGTTTTGGCAGTTTTTGGCAAAAGGGGACATCACAGCCCTTTTCTTCTTTTTTCTCTAGTAATATAGCACTGATTTAATTTTCTTTCTTCATATTTCTACTGCATAGACAGCCAAGTTCTATTAAAAGCCTTGTCAGTGGTGAATTACCCCTTCATGCTGAATTGACAGCATTTGTGGTATAATGTTGATTGATTATCACAAAAAAACTATTTTGACCCTAATCTAAAAAAAAAAATCTCTGTTACGGTGATAAACTTACAATGGAAGACAATGGGGCCAGTTTTGAAGAATTTGAAGCAGAAATGTGAGGTTATCATTTTGTAAAAGCATGTACATCGATTCTTCTGTTAAAACGTGTGTATTATTTGAACAGTAATGTAAATCCAATTTTTTATAGTCATTTTAGGGTTTATGCTGTTGCGCTGTCATGGCAACAACATTGTAAGAATGGATATAACTTTTGAAACGGTGAGGTTTTTCTTAATGTTTACAGATTGGCCTCGTTCGCTTCCATTCTAAGTGTCTCACTGTAACCCAGGTTTTTGCTTTGTTTTTTTAAGAAAATTATGTTTTTGTGGTAATCAACATTATGCCAGTCCAACAAATGCTGTCAATTAAGCTTACATGCATATTATTAACCCTGGATATTATTTTAAAACATGTTACTCCAAGGCCAAGATGACAATTTGGACGTTAAGACACAAGGTGCATAACATATCTTTATCATGCAATTTAAAATAAGGTTTTAAACACACATACAGAACCCCCTAAGCGTACCTGTGGCAGTGCGATGGAGAGTTGTCTCTGTAGCGAGTCCTTCTCATGACCCAGCTCTCGCAGACGTAGCTGTGCCGTGCCGAGACTGTCCTGGGTCTCTCGGAGACTCTCTAGCAGCCGCTCTCGCTCCGTCAGCATGTTCACCATTAGAGACTCCAGATTTCCAGTGCTCCCCCCCTCGTCTCCACCACGGGCCTCTCGGCTCCCATAGCCACCACCCATGCCCCCTGCACCGCCTCCCATACCCCCACCGCCTCCGGCAGGAGAGGACGAGCCTCCTCCACCACCACCCCGCCCGTCCTCCGAGATGGTGGGCATCACCTCACACATCATCTTGAGGCCGTGAACAGGTGTGAGAGTTCGTTATCTGATAGCGTGAGGGAGGTTAAAGGTGAGTGTGTGTATGTGGTGGCCTTACAAGTTTGCAAAGAGGAATTTGAGAGAATCACTGTGTGGGACCGCAAATCTGACAGTATTTGCGTGCCAGAGAGCCTACGGCAAACAGAAAAACAACTTGTCATTCATATGCGGATGTCTAGGATGGAGTAACGTGAGGACTGTGGTAAGAATGTGTGCAGTAACAGTCTGTGTAATGTGTGTGGGAATGTGTGTTGTGTGGAGTATTGCAGATATATTATGCGTACAGTTGTTCTCTCTTACTTTTCCTCTATATCTTGTCCCTCAGTTAGTGTCTGTTTGTTTTCACCCTCTATTCAAGCTTTCTTGGTGGAATATCCTAATTGCTGTGCTCTTCTTCAAGGGTGGACCAGTACTGCCAGTTTATCTGAGAGGTCTTCTTTTTGAGCTTATTATCCACTGTCTTTTCCTTTATTTTTCCTCAGTACTCAGGTAGATTCATGAGTTGTGTTGCTATTTCCTGAATGGCTTCAAGGCTCCTGATTGGCTCTTAGTATGTGCTGTTCAAAATCCTTGGCTTGGGTGTGTTTGGGTTGAGCAGCAGGGTGTGGTCTCAGGTGGAACAAAAGTGGCAGGAGAAAGTTGGAGGGGAAAGTCGCTGGGTCGCAGGGACTGGATTGGGTGAAAGGAAGGGTGGGCATGGAGGAGAGTCTTCTACCCAATGGGTTCGAACTTCAAGTAAAGGAGAGCTGAAGAGGGAAATAAAGGAGAGTGACATTAGCACAAATGGTCAAAGCCGGGCAAGTCATGAAGAAATCAAGCGTTATAGATCAAATCCAGTGAATTCTCAATCTCTCAGTAAACCAGACTTAGAAAGTAAATCTGATGGGTTGATGTTTCATTTTCAAAGCAGTAAGTGTCCCAAATTACTTTCGGTATTTTGCAATAGTGTTTTTATTGATAAAAAAAGGAAAAACAAGACAGTAAATAGGGAGAAAATAACACAGTAGACAAAACCAAAAAGCATTCGGACAGCAAGAGGTGATAGAAAACTTTTAGGATATCTTACTCTTGCAATTACTGATAAAACATGCTTTCAATGCATTAAATGTTGCAATACAAGCTGTCAGGTAACACTGGGAAAGGGCAGCATCTGTGCTGTTGGATTACTATCAGCTGTCATTTAAATCTTTGTGAACATAAAACATATTGTGATCACGGACACCATTAAAACATTGAATGGAAAACACTAATGCTTAAAAGTTATCTGCCAATATTGATGGTGAAAACATTTACATGCACATACTGTAACTTCCTGATTACGGCCCATATTCTGTGTAAGACTTTATTCTGAAAACAGACTTTCATATGTGCCAGAGCTTTTGACATATTACTCATTTTTATATGTAATCAGCATATGGGTGAAATGAATAAGATATGCACATGTTTTTGTTTGCTTGTGCCATTTATAGTCCATCATACATTTTAGTCATTTAAACAACACATGAAATATCATTCATATCCCTAACAATAACACACAGGCTATGAATTGCAACATGTAGGTCATGAGACTGTTACAAATATAGGCCATGATGTTGCTTTTAATTTCATAAAATCTTTGCAAGAACAGAAATAGAGTCTCCAGTGTCTCAGCATTTTTTTAGCTGTTTATATCGAATATCCCCACGAATTACCTTTGCTTGGACATATGCACATATAAAGATTGTTCGGTAACGGTGGATATTCTGAATATAACCCAAAAATCGTATTCATACACAAACATGCCATCTAATTCAGATTTCTAGAAACCAAAAAAACTGGCTTATTCTGGCTATGGCAGTGTTCGCATGACCCGTATCCTTATCACAATATGACCAATTTCTGTTCAATTTCAGAATATTCTTGCGCTGAGTGAGAGACATGGACTGAAATCACTCGGTTCTTCGACTCAGGAGTCAGCACTAGATGGTGGCAGACACATTGGGGAGCATCAAACTAAAAATAACATTGTAACCATCGGGTTTCCCCATTACAGAAATCTGGGAATAGCATGAAAGAGCGTCCTGTTCCAGTGAATGTGGACACAGGAATTTGGAAGAATCAACAGAGCAGTGATGCCTCGCACAGGCCACAAATCGTGTTAAATACTCCGTCTTCAATGTTAACGACGTCGAGGCGAATGAAGACAATGTATCAGCCTCGTTTCCGCGACTGTCATGCAGAACATTCAAATCAACACCCAATTCCATTTGTTTTGTCTCTCTGTCTGTCGGTCCATCCGTCTCTCTGCTTCCCTCCCTCTCTCTTCCTCCGACACACACCTATTTCAGATTCCCTTCAATATAGACAGCAGCCGTTTCCTAATACCACATCTCACCGCTTTTATTTTCCGTTCGGTTATATTCCTATATATATTCCTTTGGTATATCTGCTAGATGGGCTTTGTAGATCCTATTAGTCATCAGGCTAATGGTTGCGCATGATATACGGAAATGAAATTCATGATGTGTAACGATCATGTAGCCGGGCAGCGCTTTTTGTGTGTCCATGGACGTTGTCGAAACGCAGGAAGGAAGAAACGGGTGTCGTTTTAAGGGAACCAGTGCGTGATTGGAAGCTGCTGATCTTGTTTATTCCGTACTAACATGAAGAGAATGATCAAAAATAAGCACCGCTCCGTTTCGCCCAAACGACGCTCAGTTTCATAGTGTAAAAGGCTGAATGTATGTGTTGACGTATTCCTCTGCCGCTCGCTCCACCATGATGTGTATATATATATATATATATATATATATGCCGTCTTTCTCCTGCAGAGACGCGACTGGACATGCCGTGTCGAAATGAAATGATTACATTTAAACTATAGTCTTATGAATAACGCATCGTGTCATTTCTTCAAATGTTGCTATTTTATTCTCTTCCTCCCATCCTTTCGCCTCGCCCCCTCCTCCCAAGTCCTCCATCCCCCTCCTCATCTCCACAGCTGGGCGATATCACACACATACAAACATGCATATATAAGAAAATACATGCGATGCTGACATATGCACCGCTCACCGTTGTCATCGTCGAAGAGTAAACGCTAGACATCATCATCATCATTTCATCCCCGTCGACCCCATCGGAGCGCAGCGCTTTCGGGTGCCGAATTTGCCCAGTTATCAGCCTCCCCCCTTCCCTCTTCCTCACACATGTAACGACGGCACCGAGCAAGCAAACGTTACACCTAACCACAGTCTCTCTCTCTCTCTCTCTCTTCCTCTCTCTCTCTCTATCTCTCTCTCTCCCCCTTCCCTCCCTCCCTCTCGATGTAAAGGTGCTGGCTCTTAAAGAAACACTCGCGCCTGCTTCACCACCACAGTAATCACAGACACGAGCTGTTGCTAGGGCTACTGTAACTGTATGATATCATGTCTGTGAAATACACGATCCGCCACCTCACATAAGAAGACTAACGTGTTATTTTAAGAGCAATGCTTGAGCATTCATGGGCGAAAGGTCCAAATGGTCAGCTCAGGGTACCACTGAGAACTTGAGCAGTCTGTCCACTCGCCACATCCACTCCCTCTACCGGTCACTTTCGGTATTGCGCCTCTCAAACCATCCGCACTTGTTAGCAATTATCACCTAATTTTTCAGATTCTCATTGCATCGTCACTCAAGAGGGGTTTTTATTGTGTTTAAAACGGTAATTTTATGATAACTGTGTTTGAGTAAAATAATATTTTGCATAGGCAAATCCTTTTCGAAATCCGTCAGTCCACTTGTCTTTCCTAAATATTTTCCAGTCACACGAATCGCTCTATGAAGCAGTTTTTTTTTTTTACATTAAAAATAACTCCTCTATTTGTTTTATCTAACGTTATTTGGAATTTGAATACTTAAGAACTGAACGCCTGATAAAACTTACAATTTATTGGCAAAGTACAATTTATATTTAAAACTTTTAGGAGGTAGTTTTGTTATTTTTCCGTCAGATTTCGAACTGAAAGCGCACGAGCTGAGTTGCCTACTACTGTCGCTATGGTTTCCTCCTCAGACAAACGTAACGTCTTTTCATATTCATATTTAATTTCAATAAACTTAATATAACTTCTGTTGGTTTAAACGCTGTTACAGTTAAAACATCAATATTTTATATAGTAAAATAGAAGCCTGTTTGTAACACCCATAATCTTACTTTGACAGAATTTGAGAAAGTTCATTAGCCGCCTCAGACACCCCACAACCTTTCTCATAAAAAAAGCTAATAATTTGTGATGTATATAGCCTATCTATCACATAGCCTATTTTTATAACCAGCCATAAAATAATAAAAAGCTATATCCGTATGACGAGCGCTTGCGGAAAATCATGCTGCGGTCACACCATGTCGTAATTACCGTAAATAAGAGATGACAACAAGTGATGCTGTACTTGGAGCTGCTCGCGTCCTCTGGTAAGGTTTTATACGTTTCTCACTATTAATTACAAAATTAATCTGCGTGGTCGCGTAGTACAGCGGTCACGTGGTAGGCTACAAACCGTAGCTCTCAGAATATTACGAGTCTACGATATTACGAGTCTTGTAATTACGCGTTCTACGGTCATGTAAATGCTTTTTGCAGGTCCGAAATGCCTTTAAATTGCCCGCGACACGTCTTGCGCCGAGAATCCCCTTTCAGTGGTGGATGCAACAGACATGAATGCAATAAGCCAATATAAAATAGACACCGGTGACATCTCCACCAATAAAACAAACGGTGAGGAGAGCTTCTACTTTGATAAACGCCAATAAAACAAGGGTAGAATAGGGTGGAGCTATGAGAAGAGTCCCGAAAGGGATGACGTAATGTGTTTTTAGAGGATGATGTCATCGTTGTGCACAAGGAGAAGATTTAAAGACACAGCTGTGCTTTGGTACAACTTGCAGCTGGAGCAAGTACTGCACGAGAACAATGTGGTGGATGTCAGCTTTACATTAGTCGAAATAAAACGACCTCACGTGATATTTTCAAAGCAGTTTTTCCACTTCTCACTTTGAGAACCCCAAATCATATGCCAGTTTTACACAACACCCCCAAGTATAACAAGGTGCCAAAATGCACGCGAGTCTTAAACATAACACACTACTCTAATGCATTACATGTATCTGTAACTTGCATAGCTTGTAGTACTAGCATCTCTACCCATGCACTGCTGCCAGTAACCATGGCAACAGAGGCAACATGGTGTTTATCAGAGTATCTTTTGGAGCTGCAGCATCAGAGCTTTCCAGGCCAGTGAGCGCTTAGGAAAGGAGAAAAGGAGAGGACACTGTTGAGGAACACTGGGACGTAACCAACCCTAGTCCTCACAGGTTCAGGAAAAGTTCAGGATGAGCAGCAGGTCACAAAAAAAGCCTCAGCTCAGAAGAAAACCTTGAGCGATACTACCATTACAATTATAACTGAGGGTTTTGTTTACTTTTATTTAAAGGATAAGTTTACCCAAAAATGGGCATTCTGTAATCATTTACTCACCATTTTGTTGTTCCAAACTTGTATAACTTTATCTTCTTCTGTAGATCACACAAAAGATTTTGAAGAAAGTTGGCAACCAAACAGTTATGGTTACTTACCATTGATTTCCATCAAATGGAGAAGAAAACCCAGATATATTTCTCACAACATCTTTTATATTCCATGGAACGTGGAGATGATGACAGAATTTTCTTTTTTGGGGTAAACTATCCCTTTAAGATGTTTGTTGCAACTGACACACTCTTAATTAGAAAGGTTCTTTATTGGCATGGTTCCTTGAAGAACCTTGAAGAAATCTATAGAACCTTTCAATTCCGCAACAAGTTCTTTATAGTGAAAAAAGTTTCTTAGATGATTAAAATGTTCTTCACACCAAGAAAAAAAAAAAAAGGTTCTTTTAAGAACTGTTGACTGAAAGATAATTTGGGGACCCAAAATGGTTCTTCTGTGGCATCGCTGCAAAAACCCTCTTTTGAAACCTTTATTTTTACGAGTGCGCAGATGTCAATTTATGTGCTGCTCCAGGACCCAAACAGCAGATTCATACAATCAACGTGCTTTTTTTAACATTTAAACTATCTATACAATTTTTGCACGTTAGATTATTCATGCCGTACTATAGCCTACTCTTGTCTCCATGTCCTGCAAATGACTAGAGATAAAAATCGCAGAGGGAGACTGTTGTCTGTCCCTGTGAACTCAGCACATTTATATTCTCTCTCTCTCTCTCTCTCTCTCTCTGTGTGTGTGTGTGTGCTGGTGGCCTGAAGTGCAGGACAGTTTGCTTCTGTCAATAGCAAAGTGATGACCCAAAAAACACCCGAGCATTATCAGAAAGTACATCAGGACCAATGTTTCACGCTCAGACTGCAATCCATTGTCTGCATTTTCACCGCTGCCTGACCATACAGCAGCACAGAGAACAATAGATACTGCATAATGGTGCAGAAGCAGCAGAAATGGCTCATATGTGGATATCATGATATAGGAGATGACACTATGTTTGGCACACGTCTAGAAGTGCAGTGGGAAGTTTTATTAGCTCATAGCTCCCTCTTCTGTCCATCAAGGCTATTGCAATATGGCCCAGATACAAACACAAGAGGTGCTGTAGTGTTGAATAATAGTGCTCTGTGTTAAATGCTTAGTTGTCTCTTATCATCACTCAAACCTCACAGGCTGAGAAAAGACAGGGAGAGAGAAAGATCAAGGGTAGAGACAGGAAATGTGAATGAGAGAACGTCAAGAGAGAGTATCAAATACCTGGTTGTCCAATAAGAAATCAGCTATTGTGCCATTCTAGTGACCGCTTTCCTATAGAAAGGACCAATACATCTGCCTCAGATCTGTTTCTGCTAAAAAAAAAACTAATACACAAGAACTTCCGATTTTAAAGGGACAGTTCACCTAAAAATAAGAAGTCTGTCATAATTTACTCACTCTGGCTGCCATTCTTCTTCACAAAACGTCAGCCTCATACACCATTCACTTACATAGTATGGCGATGAAAAACGATCTAAGGGTGAGTGAATAGGAGAGATTTTTTTGTGTGTGTGGACTAATCCTTTAAGAAACCTGTCTCAAAAAAAAAAAAAAAAAAAAAAATTCGTTACCGGTTTTTGCAGATATAGATGTTGAGAGTAGAACAAAAGTTGAGATGTGCCCCTAACATAAGCAAATGCGAGAAACAGGATGTGGAAACCAGACTGTCAATACTTCAGAGACTTCTGTACAGTATACTGACTTCATGAGGGTTGATATTATAAAAAAAAGAGGGGCATTGTGAAAAGTGGATGATTCAGCAGCAGTCAGCCCACTCAGTGATGCAAATGACTCGAACAGAAGCCCTCTTTCACACTATCCAAAGCAAGTACTCGTTTCATCAGACTCTCTTCCCACAGTCTTTGAGTCATCTTTCTTGGCTCTTTATTTCATTCCTCTTGTCTTTTACAGGCTACAGCATTCAACAAATAATTCCTTCCTCTGTTTGCTGGTTAACACAGAGTTCCCTGTCCTTGCGAAATGACATCAAACCAAAGAAAAAATCTAATCATAATCTAGGCTACTCCATTTACTTTCTCAACGCATCCTAGTCTTATTTTGATTAATCTCCATCAGTGTTATTCTAGTATTATTTATTATAGTAGGCCTATTCATATTTTGAGTTAGGCTACCCTTTATCTTAGTCATATTAGTACATTAACTTTATTTTTTATGATGCTTTGCTTCAATTAACGATTGGTAATAGTTTTAGTTAACAATAACAACAATAATCTCGCTAGATTCATTATTTCAATGGAAAAACCCATTATAAATGTAAAATGGGTTCCTAACACAATTTCATGTCGACTTCAAGAGATAATTTACTCAGCATAAATGACTTGCTTTACTCATTCCAAACCTGTATGACTTAAATTCTCCTGCAGATCACAGAATAATAATTTTTTAGAATGTTTCTATCCATATAAAGCCCACTGATTTTTATTTTATGAAGAAAAAAACATTTTCAAAATATTTTTAGCAACACCACACAATAAAGTCCCATTAGTTAACGTTAATGAGTGCATTTACTTACATTAAGAATGAACAATACATTTGTTTTAGTATTTAATCTTTTGTTAACGTTAATAAAATGACAATTATTAGTGACAGCTCAGTTCTATTAAATATTACCAGATGCAACTTTTGATTTTAATAAAGTATCAAATTAGCATCAACTAAGAATAATCCATTATTTAGGAGTATTTCTTTTTTATTGTTAGCTCATGTTAATTTATGTAGTTAACCTAACTAATGTTAACAAATGGATCTTTTATGTTTCACAGAAAGTAATTCATACAGGTCTGGAACAGAGAATAAATGAGGAAATCTCTTGGCGCAAAACCTCTCAAGTAAACAAGAGAACAGTTTAAATATGTGGACAGCACTTAAGTTTCAGAGCGGCGTAGTGATGTTTGAGTGGAAGGACATTATTTACATATCTATGTAGCATCACTAGTGAGTGTAACTGAAAGGTGACAGCTGCAGCAGAAGAGGCGGAGCAACGAGGTCACTGGGGTTAGAGAGAGAGAGTCTGACAGAATTGGAATGGAATTTACAGCAAGTATGTGCCATGTGGCAAGGAGTGCGAGCAAACGACATTCAACGCAGATCAGTGAATACTTCAGAACAATGCCGATGTCACAACAAGAGAGGTGCAAACTGATTTACTGGAGGAGAAATGCAGAACAGCTGAAACTGACATTTGGCCAGTTTCAGTTTGGAAACATATGGGTCGAGTCATCCTGTGGATGCTTTTGATGGTATTTGTTGGAGATCACAGTGATCTAAACATGATATAAAAGAAAGCACAACACTACAGTCTCAAAGTATCTGTTGAGTAAGAGTTAGTTTACCCCCCCAAAAAAGACAATTCTGTCAATCCAAACCATTTTGAAAAAATGTCACCATGTTTTTTGGCTATACAGTGAAAGTCAATAAGGGCCCAATCTTGTTTAACTATTAAATTTGTTCAAAATATATTTTTGTGTTTGTGTGTGCGTGCGCGTTCGACAAAATGTTCATCTGAGTAAATTTTTGGCTGAAATATCCCTTTAAGAAAACCACATTTTCTTTGCAATAGATTGCAGGATTTAAAATCTGACAACAGTAGCATATTTTTTAAATATTCTTTATTAAATGAAAGAAATAAAACACTGTCATAAAATAATTGGGATTTTATATTACATTAACAAAAATGCAGATTCATTGCACATTGCTGTCTCTTAATATGTTTGGTTTACAGGTCTGCGCTCGTCTCAGTCCATAAAATCAGAAAGCCTTGTTTTACTGACACAGAAAAGAACCACATTTTTTCAAAAGAGTCTACAAAGATACCAAAAGCAAACAAGGCCGTAAACCTTGAAACCAGGGCAACCGTAACAATATTTAAGGGGGAAAAAAACCTGACTACCACAAAACTAAACCACACATCCAATATTAATATGCCATTCTTTAGAAGGGAACATGCGAACGCTCTATGATAGCAGTGTATTAGGGATTTGAGCATATTTGGTTGAGGATGAAACAGAAAACACCATTAGTATGTATTTGAGGAGTGTATACTGTTCATATGTGTTGGTCTGGTCTGGTTATGTTATGCCGAGTTTCAGATTAGGATAAGCCAGTAGGTTTGTTTGTGTATGTGCAATGGACAATTAAAAGGCAAGTTCTAGATAAGTTCAAATCAGTTAGGTGTGTGTGTGTGTGTGTGTGTGTGTGTGTGTGTGTGTGTGTGTGTGTGTGTGTGTGTGTGTGTGTGTGTGTGTTAGGAGGTGTGCTGAGGCAGATTCTGTGGTGGCTCAGCTGGCAGGTTATTCTTAACATCTCCATTCTGATCGACTGGGACTTTCACCACTAAAAGACAAAACAGGCCATGTTTACTGTGATGAAACTTTTACCCTGAAAGGGTTAATATAATCAGTTAAAAAAAAAATATATATATATATATATTAAGGTTATAACCAAAGGCTTGAATCATGGACTATTAATTTCATTCTTCTCACCTTGACTGTCTTCATTTGCTAGTTTCTGGATTTCATTTTGAAACTGGAGCTCTCCATTAGGACCCGAGGGAGGCTGTCTATTCACTGCCTGTTGCTCCTTTTGTTTTTGTGACATCTCCATTACTGCCTGATTAGAAGTAAAGATGTTGATGTTGTAAACGTATTAAGATCCATTTACAAAAAAAAGTTTAGTATGGTATGGCTCAACAGTAAGGTTTTTTGTCTTTCACTTACAACATGTGATTTTTTTAATGTATTTTTTACACAAACGCATAAAAAAAAACAAAAAAAAACAAGGAATTTGACAATATGAACTTAAATTACATATAAAACGACCTACCTGCTGATATTCTCGTTTCTGTGCTTCTAGAGCTTTGCTTCTCTCTTTGAGAAGTTCCTGCTCCTGTCGTAATGTCTCTGCCTTTCTGCCAAGCTCCACCTCCTTATCCCGAAGTTCTACCTCGAAGCGCTGCAGCTCCTCTTCTGTGTACACTGGCTTTGTATCATCCAGCGTCTTAAATTGAGTCATAAAGAGTGTAGAAAGTTGTCACAAAACACTGCCATGTAAAAACAGTATAATAAATCCAGACATACATCTAAATCTGGCTCTAACCTGCCATTCCTTTTCATCATTAAACTCTTTCTTCTCTGTAGATTTGAGGAACTCTTCCAGGCTGACCAGCCTATCATGATTGATATCTACCTGCAGTGTGAGGAAGCAGAGAGAGAGAGGAGGGGGGGGGGGAGCCTATTTCAGCAGTTATAGTCAGGTATTTAAAAGCCAACTGAAGAAACTAATTAAAAAAATAAGACATTAGGGCACTGAGTATTTTAAGCCAGATAAAAGAATGACTATTTCTTCATCTCATGTACCCTGAAGGAACAGGACAGATGGAGTCACTGCTGCTCCACACATTGGGAAAGTGTCAAAAAGCTGAAGGAGAGTCTGAGAATGGCCGATAAAGGCAAAGACAGAGAACGAGTGCATTTACACACATGCTATTACACCAGTTACGCTTAAACTGTCAACCTAGAAAGCAATTCTGAACAGTGTTTCTTTTATCAGATAAAAGTTATAAATAGTTTGAACACAATTTTGCACTGACATTTCGGCGGCTTATTGAATGTTTACATTTTAAACAGCAAAATCAAAGAAATGTATCAAATTTCCAAATAAGTTTACATAGCGTTAAGGCTTTTATGGCTGAATTTGGTCATTTTGAGTGTTTTTGTTGTACATGCAAACACACTCAACAAGAGTGATTGAGAAAGAAAGTGAATATTTTACGTTTTGCATGACATGTTCTCGCATCCTCAGCCTTTCCTCCTCCATCTCCATCATGTCATCCTCTTCATTCTTGGGATCATACACTTTCTCCAGCTAAGACAGCAAAAAAGAAAAGAAAAGATCAATTCAATGATTGATATTTGCTTGTTATGCTTTTATGGCTTTATCAAAAAAAATTGTCATCATGGATTCCACTGCTGAGGATGTTTTACTCAGGACAGCCACTAGAGCCTTACCGGCTGACTCGATCACAGCACAAAAGAGGCTTGTGTCACCGTCAATAACAGACTGTCACGACTCACCAACCTCAAATGTCAAACATTACCTCTTTTGCGAAGAGGGCCTCCAGCTCTTGCTCATCCAACACACCATCGCCATTTGAATCTAGGAGAGAAAAAGCTATTCAATCAATTTTGCCTGCAAAACGGCTGCTTATGGTCTAACCGAGGACAAAAAGACTAACCGTGGAGCTTAAAGAAAGTCTTGGGATTGAACTCCTGTGGATCCAGCCCATCTGTCTCTTCCCAGACCTCCCGTAACTGATCCACGCTACCCTGAATGGATGGTGAGGAAAGAATAAAAGAAGAAAGCTTTACTAATAGCAAATGTGAAGTAAGCAGAAACAGATACAACTCTTCTCAGTCTATCTATCCATACATCTCCCATTCTTCATCCCTCTCACCGGAGCGTTCACTTTCGGATGTTTCCGGTGCTTTTCTTTCAGCTCTTCGATTCTCTTCTCCTCCTTCTCCCTCTTCTCTTGGTCCAAACTCTTCAGGTACTCCCTCCTCTCATGTTCTTTCAGCATCTCGTAGCGCTTAAACTCCTCATGGCGCTCTGCATCGTAATTCTCAAGATCTTTAGTGGCCTGACAAAAGCACAAAACGAATGCGTAGCATTTTTAAATGTGATCATTGGCACATTTTACCAGTATTTACCATACTTTCAATACAAAAATTTAAATACGAAACACATGAAGTATGAAAATTATTTTTAAATAAAAGCATTTTCTTTATCAAACACATCTTGAAAAAGGGGGGGATCTTATAATCAGGGTCATCTTATATTTGGAACAATAATACAGTATGTGTGTTTATTGTTTATTTTTGATTAATTGTTATGTATTAATCTGTTCTCATTTTATTCCTAGGTATTTTATGTTACAGTTTTAATTTATTTAATTTGTAAGGGTTTTGCTAATTTACTGTGGAATATTAATTTGAGGCAAATGGGTCTGTTATCTGTGCAACTGTAGCATAATGTTCTTTTGCAGTTTCACATTATGGCGTTAAGTAACGGGCATTACTGTGGCGATAAGCAGCTCCAGGTCTTTGGCCTCAAATGTGTTCTGATTATGAGGATCCAGATGTTCAAACTGCTTCAACAAAGAGACGTGATCCATCTGAACACCTGCAATCACAATAACATATTTGCGTGTGCATAAGCGTGGGAGTCACATCAACAGATTTTCTTGCTCATCAGTATCACTTGAGTAATACATAAACATACTCTGCGTATTGGTGCTGTCCAATTTTGCCTTCAGCAACATCCTGAGACGCGAGACCTCTTGCCTCTTCAGCTCATCCAGTCGAGTCCTCACATGATGGCCCACCAAATCCAACTCCTTACTGAGGCGTCCGTTCTAAAATTGAGTATCTTTCCATTAAAGACTCGAACTACAGATGAAATTATAAAACTTCAAAGCACAAAGGTAACAGAGCGCAACACATTTTCAGCTACATTGGTATTTTCCCCCATTCATTTTTTCCAGAGGGATTTTTCAGAGCTGAGATGAATCACATCATCAAGTAAAAAAAGTATGAAACTCTAAGAAAAAGGCAAGTTACAAGACTGTGTACTATTTATTAGGTAATGACAACCTACACATTTCAAATTGCATAAAACATTTAAATGACTGACTTTAAGGGATAGTTCACCCAAAAAATTTAGTTCTGTCATCATTTACTCACCCTCAAGTTGTTTCAGACCTGTATGAATTTCTTTCTTCTGCTGAACACATAAGAAGATATGTTGAAGAATGTGGGTAACCAGACAGATGATTTCCATTGTATGAAAAAAGTCAATGGGGCCATTCAACTGTTTGATTACTGACATTTTTCAAAATATCTTCTTATCCAATCATACAGGATTGAAACAATTTGAGGGTAAGTAAATTATTTTTGGGTGAACTGTCCCTTGTATAATAGAAGTACAATACATTATAAATATAAAATACAATAGGTTTAAGCTATTAAGCTAAAATAAAATATATAGAAAATATAAGCCAACAGAAGTTGGTTGTGAGAGTACAGTGTCCGACTAGTTTGAACTTTACTTCAACAGAAGCAGATATGATATTGCCTAAATCTAGGGTGACCATATTCCAGGACACGTCCGGCCGGGATTTCGAGATCGCTCAAAATATCCGGGATACGGCTTTTGCTTTCTCGTCGCCATTCATTTTGTTTACATGCACACCTTTTGATTCAGTAGGAGTGAATTAATTCCGATTGGTGAATCTGAATGTGGTGTTTACATGAACGCTAAACAAGTGGTCGGTTGATGTGCGTTTTAGCATTGCTAAGAAAATTCCTGTGTTTTTGTCTCGATCGGGATCCGTGTGAAGCAGAATGCGTGACCTGCAAAGCTGGCACGTACGTGTCAGTGTCAAATAATGTAATAATGTAAACATAATGAATGGTGACTGTAGAAAGCAAAAGCCGAATCCCGGGCATTTTGGGGGCGATCTCGAAATCCTGGCCAGACATGTCCAGGTTAAACAGGACGTATGGTCACCCTACCTAAATCTCTGTTCTCGTGGTAAATCTATCTTGATATTTATAACTCTATGGAGAAGATGAATGGGCTTTTTACTGTTGTGCTCTACAGAGAGTGTGGTTTACCTTGATGTCTTCTGTGTTGGCCGTCTGGAGTTTTTCTCTGAAGTGAGGGTCTGTTTCCAACACCTCAATTACCTCTCTGAGGTAACGGTCATAGTACAGACCAGTGTCCTGAAACATACACATACAGCATAAACAAGAGTGCATGTCAATACTGAACTAAATGACAAACGCACATGACATGCTCTTGATCTGAGACCAGTCTTACCGCATTCTCTTCTGGTTTCTCCTCCTGAGGAGGGTCTTGTTTGCGATCTATTGGCACTGCCCACACCACCAGACAGAGAGACAGAAGAATCAACCCTTTAAACCCCCCTGTCATCCTTGGATATCTTGAAAATGCACAGATGGACATTTATTAGACAGCCTTCACTTTCACCCTAAAGGAACACCTCGACACTGCAGAATCGCTAGCTTATATTTCTGTTGCGAGAACTGTCCCTTTAAGCACACGTTTAAGAACACATCGATCACGACGAGAGAGAATAGCCAAATAAGGGAAGTCTGTATGGCAGTTCGCGAAAACACACAGAATACGTTTGAGAACAGAACCAACTTGTGGGGGAAAAAACACGCCACCCAGACATCTACAGCTGTCTGTAGTGTCGTTTGGTCCTATTTAGTCTATATCAAATAAACAGCGAGGTATCTTACCACAGGGTCAGATCCTGTTTGAGCGGTGAGTGATCCTATGCTGTGATGACGCCAACAAATTACTCAGCACTGCTGTTTAAAAAACTGCGGCTATGGATTATGACGCAATCCAAACGCGACGCTACTTGCGTGAAAACCATAGACAAAAAAAAAAAAGGTGCAAACATGAAGCTGTTTGTATAGTAACACCGTTTGTTATTAAAATTATAAATGTAATACATTTTTCTATAATTCTATTAAGACAGTTTACCAAAAAGGCTCATTCAAACCTTTCGGAAAATCATGACATCCATGTAATGTAAGTATCGCGTAACAAATCAACTGTTATTCGTTTGTTAAAAAATAATAAAATAATAATAATAATAAATAATTAATAAAAAAAGTTATTTCTTATATTATTTTTATTTATTATAACTAATAACAACAATAGTGTATATTACTATAATAGTGTCTATTATTTTATTATTATTATTAATATGCCAGTAACTTTCTAAAAGAGCAAGGACCAAGATCTTGCACGTTTTCTTTGTTTCTTTTCATCTCGCATGTTAAATGGAGTTTGAGAAATGCACCACAGTGTGCAAACATAGACACTTTATTTCAATAACTTCGAAAAATAGATATACATTTTTATCCAACACTTTGATTACATACAGGCTGAAACACTGACAAACAAAATAAATTAAATATAAAAATGTGCACACAATAAATAATATGATAAATCAACTATAAAATGTAGAAATGTAATACATAAAGTGAAAAGGATAAACCTGAAATACATAAAAAGTCAAAATTACAGTTATGGCAATAGAAGTAATAAATATGGCACAAGTAAATCGTAATCCCTTAAACAAATAAATTAAAAAAATCATTATAAATTAGATCACTTCAGAAGTTACAAAAGATATAGCCTAGACGTCACAGTGTGTTTAAATCAGTTTTACTGATCAATAGAAGCGAGACGCAATAAATATGACTCATAAATGAACCCTGTATTAAAAGTCTATTTCTCTTAGGTCTGTGGGGGTGCTGGCTCTTTCATCTTCGCTATCAGCAGCATCTTTCTCTCTCTGTGCTCCGTTTCTCAGTCTCTCCCTGAGAGCTCCTTCTATCAGCTCAGTGCAGCACTGCAGCACCGCCTGTTGGCAGAAGCGCAGACAGTCAACAACAGTCACAGACAGACACACATACCAACACAAGCAGAGCAGATCGATCTTTGCTTACCACGTCAGTCTGACAGAGTGTGGCCAGGGCAGAGGTCATGACACTCAACTCTCCCGGACTGTTGGCCCTTAAACCCCGAAGGGCAGAGTTCAGTGCAGCCGCAGCAACCAGTGACGGAGGTGTCCCCAGAAAACGCGAGTCACACACACACATGGCAACAAGTGTGTCGCTGTGGCGCCGCATTGTTGCGAGAAAGTCTCCCGTGCGCACGTCGCCATCCTTGAGTTCCCCGAGAGTGCGCAGGAAGTGTGGGATAAAGTCCTGAGGGGTCACTGCTGCCACATCCCATCGCAAAGTCGCCAGGACAACACGCTCCATTTCCTGTTGGAATAAGCATGTATATACTGTCTTATACTGTCTCTCTTTATATACACACCACAAAACCAGTCTTATGGGTAAATTATTTGAAATTGAGATTTATACATCATCTGAAAGCTGAATAAATAAGCTTTCCATTGATGTATGGTTTGTTAAGATAGATCTGCCAGAGATACAACTATCTGAAAATCTGAGGGTGCAAAAAAATCGAAACATTAAGAAAATCGCCTTTAAAGTTGTCCATTTCTGTTGGTGATATTGCTGCATCCACTCACGAAAAATAATTTATTTGCGAAGAAAATGTACTAAATATCTTAATGGAACATGATCTTTACTTAATATCCTAATGATTTTTGGCATAAAAGAAAAATTTATAATTTTGACCCATACAATGTTTTGTTGGCTATTGCCACAAATATACCAGTGCTACTTGTGACTGGTTTTGTGGTCCAGGTTCACATATTTTATTTTGTTGTTTCATACTTTAGAGACATTGTGCATAGTATTGAGCATTAGTGACTTTTGATTGATTTTTAAAAAAAAGTTTAAAATGGTGAAAACACTCACCCGCAGATTTGATAAGAGAAAGTCATACTCTGCTGCTGCACAGAGGGTATCTGCACTAACTGTGTCACTTTCTGTCAGTTTTGAGGCCACCAGGACACACGCCGCAGCCAGGCAGGATGGAGAGACGGGCAGAGATAGAGTGGCCGACAGATATCGATCCAACAGGGAGACAGCCAGAGGAAATACAGACTCATCGCAGTCACACTCACAGCACACCTATTAAAAGAGGGATGGATGATTTAAACAACAACAGCAACATAAAAAAAACCCTCAGTCATAGCAAACAGGTCCCGGACTTGAAAAAACATTTGGACTGTAGAACTTTGTCCCTGTCATTATTGTTAGTATCATTCATCTTGATCTGAAGAACTAAATAATTTCTTCTTAAAGGGATGAATCACACAAAAATTACGCATGTCATTTCAAACCATGACTTTCTTTATTAGAAGATATTCCTAAAACCGTTGCAGTTTTTTTTTTGTCCATATCACTATAGGGGCCAGTGTGGTTTTGGACCCCAGTGACTTTTTAATTATTTGGACAAAAACATTTGAAACATAATTCAAAATATCTTTTTTTCGAGTTATTTGTTAGGTGAGCCATCCCTTTAATTGTAAAAAATAATAATAATATTTCAAACCATTTTAAATAGTTTACAGATCTTCATAAAACCCCAAATCTACCTTCATGTTCCACTTGGCCAGTGTTTCACAAGTGTTTTATTTTGATTGTTCTTATTTTAATTTGACATTTTTGGTTTAATTATTAGCTTTTTACTCACCTAACCATTACCACAATTTGGAAAACCCTGGAGCTTCTGACCCTCTTTTATACCCTTCTTGTGAAAAGTGCTTAGATAATGACTGGTATTACATAGTCAGAGTTCTTGACTCAATTTTAAAGAACCCTTTATGCCAAAAAGGTTCTAAATAAGGAGAAATATCTTAAATGATTGCATAATGCTTTCATGTTTAACAGTTTAAATCCATAAAAGGTTCAATATATGAATCGCCTGACAGAACCCTTTAAGGTTCTATATAGAACCTTTTCTAGTCTTTTAAGAACTGGATTTAGGTATTTAGCATGCAAGAACTACCTCCATGGTCCACTTGGCCAATTCCTCTCTGCGCTGTGGTTCTCTCTGGATGAGAGAGGTGTAGAGAGGAGACGGCAGGTATCTCTCCTCTGACTGCAGAAGTCTCTGAATAACCCTCAGCCCGGAGGCGCTGGGGTCCCATGGGGCTCGGACTGAAGATTGAGTCCTGTCCTGGCCCTCTTCCTCCTCACACCACAGAGACACCGACATCACTCCTGCCAGCAGTTGTGGTCCAATACTGAAGTTGTCCAAAGTGTGTCTCACCAGTCTTGGTCCCGAGTAGAAGAGTAAGTGCCAACTTCCTTGTGCTCTGTAAAGTGCTTAAGTTGAAATGTGTGCTGGTGAGTGTCTGTTTCTCGCGTTGTTCTCAGCCGCCTTCTCTCTTCAGTCTGCTTATATATCCCCTGAGTGAAAGGGTGACTGGTGATGAATAAAGTGAAGAATAAAAGAGGGGTGTGTAAAATGAGTGGAGTAAAAAATTAAACGACCACAATGCTGGCTGAGCAACAATGGCATCAACAGGTGGAGAGAGAGAGAGAGAGAAAGAGAGGGAGAGGGAGTCACCCAGAGGGACACGGCAACAGCTTGTCACCGTCAGTGAGCGAAGAAAAGAGAGAGCGAGAGAGAGGGGAGAGAAAGAGGTCATCACCATGCTGTGACAATGGGAATGAATAACAATAAGACGTGATGTTGGTGACAGTGAAGGGTATCAGATAAAGATTAAATTTACACATTTATATATCGAATAAATATATGCAGTAATTCATGAACTTTGATGTATTTGACTCCTAAAAACTCCTGCTAGTTGTTGAAGGTCATGGTTTTTAAAGAATTCAACAAATATGGTACATTCTTAAATGTCTCATAACTTTAGCATTAGAGGCGCAAAATATTGTCTACCATAAAGTTAGCCTAGCGTAAAGAAGAGCGAGTTTGAAATACATCAAATGTATCTGTATGTGTTTGTATCTCTTGGGAATTGTGATTTTGGTCTGTCCCACATCGACATCACACATAATTTTGACATAATGTATTGAATTGATATTAAGTTAATTATAATAAAACACCATTTTGAATGATTAACTCAAAGCTCAACCATTTAACCCAGTTACCCATGTTTTTCTTACATTATGGAAAATATAAGTTTATCAATAACTACAAACCACCTTATAGTAATCTTTTATTTATTTTTTTTAATTAAATTGTCTTTTTGATTTTTATAACATTATTAGCCTATATTATATTATTAAAAATAGTGTATTGAAGGGTTAAACATTAGCAAACAAGTTAATAGAAAATATAACTTATATAATATTAATAGGATTCCAAAACTTTTTGTCTGCAATACCCCTTTGACCTAAAATATTTACTAAAAATAAATTTGAGATTTTCATTTAATATTTTAATAATTCAACAACACATGCACATGTTCATGGTTCTCAGATGCTAGTCACATGACATGCAGGTGGTAAAAAAAATATCAAAATATTTCAGATTTTGTGTAACTGCACATTTATATGATTCAATTAATTATTAACTTTACATCAACTCATGAACCCCCATGGGTTTGCAAAGCTCAATTTGGGAAACTCTGGTTTATGAGTTTCAGGCCCTATTTTGTACCCTATTTGTCAGAAGTGCCTCAAATATTAAAATTACTGACATTAAAAACATGTTCAGTTTTTAGCTCTGGATTTTGGTATCATGTGAAAACTTACTTTGTCTTGTCTAGAATATGTAATGAAGCCTCAAAACTGAAGAAACGGTGAAACTGATAACCCAGAACACCTGATTTTCCAGGTCTGAAATGACACCAGGCTCAGAGCAGATGGAGAAGCTTTTTGAAATCTGATACAGAGACTGAGACTGATGGCTAGAACTGGAGAGTGTACAACTTTTGTTTTTGTCGCACTGAAGTCACACTTACTCACGTGCCACCTAATCACCCTGTCACCCCCCTGTTTTCTGTGGAATCTCATTGTCAAAGCAACTAGTCTCCCATTATGTCGCTCCATCACACACACACACACACACACACACTCGCCCCCTCCCTGGGCCTGTGGCAATCTGGTGTCCTGTTTATAGAGCGGTGAGTCCTCATGGGAGGGCTGGGCGAGGTATGTGCAACAGACAGTGGAGCCGGCAGGTCAATGAGCCGTATTGTCTCTCTTTACAAATCACTGTCAGACACCAGTGCCTGGCCTTCTGCTCCCACTCACTCACACACACTTCACACGCTCGCACTCGACTCCTGGATGGCCCTCACAGTCACAGCAGGACACGTTTAAGTGGACTGGATTTGTCATCGTGTCTACAGGTGGCTGAACATTTCAAATGGCAAAAGTTGAGGTTTTCTAAACATGAGTATACATGAGCCTGGGCCAAGTCAAATGAACTTACATTCATTAAGTAAAAAAAAAAAAAAAACATATTCCTAAATATGACTTATTTTGGCTGTTTTATAAAGTCAAGACATTTGGAAAAGTAATAGCACAAGTTCACTTCTCAAGAACATATTCATCTCTACCTTCATTTGTGTGAAAAGAGGACAGAACAATGTGGAAACTTCAGGAGTCCAATATAACTCAGTCCAATGATATTGGCCAAACTGGCACAATCACACAACAATAACCCTCTAAAAACCGATGAAGTTCTCAAATGTACAAAGAGTGACTTCACTCAGACACCATAGAGCTGCTTGAACTGCTTTAGTCCTTGAAAACTAACTAGAGCTTAACTCAGAGCGGATTGATTTTGAATGAGGCACTCTTCTTTTTTTCTGTTCCCTAAAGCGAGGTCATGCCGGCCGTAAAAGGGACAAGATGAGTCTCAGGAGTAAAAGTGTGTGTACAAGACAAAGAAGGGTGGCAGATCGCGGGGCTGTTTAAGTGCCATGCTAAATTCATATGTTGCAGCTGTATTCAAACAAACACAGTGGGAAAATGGAGGGAGGGCGAGAGAGAGACAGACAGAGAAAAGAGGAGGACGACCAGCAGAAAGAGCAGTGAGCAGGACGGCGAGAAGGAGGCGTGGTTCTCCACCCCTCATTTTCCAGCTCATTTGGTAGGACAGTGGGCAACAGTGACCCCATTTACCCTGATCTTTTAACCCCAGTCAGACACCTGCTGATGGAGTGTGTGAATGTGTTTGTTTGTAGGACGACAGCACTGGTGGTTCTGTGCCAGACATAATTTAAATGGTTTAAAAAAAAAACATATGCTGAAATAAAAGATTTTCTGGTTCATTAATTCATCGTTTTACTCTAAACATTGATTTTTTGGTTTACTAACTAAACTAAATAACTTATTTTTTGTTTATTAATAAATTCTTGTATTAATAAATTCTAAATACAAGCACTCCAAGTTCTTATCTCTCAGTTAATTTCTCTCCTCTCCTCTTTTTTTTTTTTTTTAACTGGATGATCTGTTGTAATCCTCTAAATAATGAAGTGTGATGTATCTGCTTATACGGGTGAGAATCTGAACGAGAGAGGTGGGTAAAAACGTAAGGGGTTATAAACATTGGTATTAAGATACATAATAATAAAGATTTTAAATAAATGTAATATATATGTGATTACGTTTTTTTTTTAAATCTCTTGGAATTTTTTTTTTTTTTTTTTATCTATTTTATATTGAACCAATATAAGTGGGCAAGGAATACGAATAAAATGTGCATTGGCAAAGAACAATACTTCAAACTCAAATATCATGAACTCAATTTCAATGTTTTATTTTATTTTATAGATGCTTTAGCTGTATGAAAATGGGTAATGTTAAAAACTAACAAAATAAGTAATATGACAGCTCTTGCTACACTGCATGCAAACTAGTAGTGCAAAGCATTATATTCTAGCTGTCACTGAGCGAACAGTAATAGTAAAGAAAGGAAAAAGTGAGTGAGGGAGAGACAAATAAAACATTACAAGAAAGGAACAAATATACATTATCATACAACACATAAGGAATAACATGGAATTCAGGACTGCAAGTAGTGGATTAAACAATTAGATGCTCATAAATGCATAAAATATTAACCGATAAAATATGAGCTGCGACTATAATAGGCACACTATAAGCAGATTTCTCTCTGTTCTGTGACTTTGTCTGCAGTGCCCAAAGTCATCCACACATCACTTTGAACAGCATGTCGAAAATACTCGGCCCTTCTTAGGAAAGTACAGTTCGCAACAGTCAGCTGATCTCCTTTTTATTAGGTTGCTGCGGATCTAGATTTCAATCTCTGAATTACATCCACCATCTTTTATAAATACAATCATCATTTTTGGAATATTCATCAATATATTTCAGCTAAAATCATCTGTTCCCCTTCTGCCGATCCACTTGTGGAATTAGGGGTACGTAGGAGGCGGGCGCTGTGGTGTCTGGCAGGAAGCGGCTCCTCTGGCCTCTGAATGAGCGACAAGGGTGTCCTGTGCTCCGGGCTCTGAGTCGGGACTCTCTTCTGCTGAGCTTGATGGGACACGCAGCCCAATAACTTCTTGCACCTTTGAAGGCAGCTCCTGAGAATGGAGCAGTTAGTAAGCATTATGTAGCATCCATGACAATGGTTATTTTTCATAGCATTTCAGCAGCAGTCATATCTGTCCCATCTCACCTTGCAGTGTGCCAGCTGCAAATAAATAGCCTCTGCTCCACAGAGTACAGTCTGCAGATCCAGCTTCATGGTCAGCTCATTAATGTGCTGTAAACACACACACACACTTAGAATAAACCAACAACCTTACTCCATATGTCATTTTCCTGATTCCGCTTTATGTCTCAACGGGCTAAAACGCTATCATACACACCTTAAGTATAGAGTTAAAATCATGATTTGAACCAATCAGCTCCCCTTTTTGTGACTCGAGAATGGAGCAGGCCATAAGTAAGTGGAAGTTTTCACAAGGCAGACGAGTCCACAGGACCTGCAAAGCATGGGAAACAGTCTCATTATTGTGAACTGAAACTATAGAGAGCTGCAGCGATGACGTATTTTTATAGGCCAACCCGGAAGTTAGCATTACACTGGTTCCCTCGACAGAAACCCAATAGGATTTTTTCATAGGCTTTAGAGTTATTGCAAAAAATAAACTATGATCAACAAAAGATTATGATACTTACACATTAAAAGCTCATTTAAAATATTGATATATACAATATTTGTACTATTTGTACTAAGGTATTGTCTGGTACTCAAGGGAGCACCTGGAGATGCTGCTTGGTTCTCACACTTTACGTGGCACACTTATCCTTCAAGCTGTCGTCATTACTTTCCTCCTGACTGCTCTCCTTACTATAACACTATTTGTTCACTGTAGAAATGAAATATAGGTTCATCTTTGTTAAAGCCGTTTTTTTTATTTTATTAACATTAATGACACAGACAACAGCAGGAATACTAAGCTGCTGTCACTTTAAGACCGAATGCACAGACCGAATATACTGACACACATCCACTTTCTTTCTCAACTGTTCACTTATGACATAAACAAGAGAATACTTGCGGAGATGGGTATTTTGACATCATTTGTAAGTAAAGTAAACGCGAAAGAGGAATCAATTCAGTGTTCGAGCGCTGTCTGAAACACACCTTTCTTACTACTAAAAATAGTAGAATATGAACATACTTAAAGGGAGGGCTGGGTATCGATTCAGATGTCCCGATTCGATTCGGAGTCACAAGATCTCAATTCGATTTGATTTTTGATTCGATTCACTGATTTCAATGATTCCATTTTCACTGGCCCCACCACAAAGTAATACATAAATAAAATAGTATTTTTAACAATTCTCGATTCCAATTTCAATACCAGAGCTAAAACTACTAAGATTAGATAATATCAAAGATTATTAAAAACAAGCAAAAAGTCCAAAAATAAATAAAAAAAGAACAAATAATTAAACTACAAGCAATCATACAAATAAATAAATACAATAGAACAAAGATACAAATGAAATAATCAGTGCTTATAATCTTCACTGTACAATTTCAATAAAGGTTAATCCTTATTAAAGTTACAAAAACGTTATTCGGTGAAGAGCATTTACATCGATTTACAGCAAAAGAGTAACACTTGACCTTGACGCATAACGTAATGACGACCGCAGAAGCGCAGAGGAGAGAGCAAAACAAAACACCAGTCACGAATTAGAAGTCTAAAACGACAATTTTTAAAGAGTAGTTATGGCGTGAACGCAGCATAAGCTTGTTGTTTTGGAGAAACTACCGGTGGCTGCTGTTTGTTTGTGGTGCTCCATGACCGACGCTGCCTGTATTCTGCATAGCATGAAGCGCGATGATGACGTATGATGTCTGCGCGAACAGGCTGTGTGAGGGTATGTAAAAACGAACTTTGACAGGCAGGTAGGACATCGTATCGTTTCATTTCAGACCAAATATAATAATTGGATTTACATGATATGGTCCTACGCCTTCCATAGATGATATACATTTATAAAAATACATTTAGACCGTTTAACATAGCGATTGGTATCAGGATATGAGGAGACTTTCAACCAGCATAACAAAAAAAAAATTCTGTAGAGAATCACCTATTGCACCTTTAAGAGACAGTGACATCATCTGAGTTTACAAAAGAGCAATTTTACCCTAATTTAACATTAATAATGTGGTGTTGTTTTTTGTGCATGACAATATTTATTGTGTAACATACACCTCAGTAGAAAAACACTTTTATACCTACTATAACTTTGTCAATTACTACATTATTCATAGAAATACAATTAACTCGTTTATCTCATCTTACCTCCCAAAGACTCAAGATGTCTTCAAAAGAGAATTCTCTCTTAAACCAAATCAGTAACCATCGGAAACAGAAACAAAGTGAACCACTGTCCTGAGAGTCTGGGAGAGAAAACCACAACAAATATTAAACAGATCATGCCACCATGAAGCCACCAGGCAAAAATTACATTTATAGAGAATGTGTGTTTGTATTTACCCAGGTAGTCACACAGCTCTGGATCGAGTGCCCTCAGTAGGAGGCTGAGCTGAAGGAGCTGCTGTTTCATGGCCTCCTGAGATTCTTCAAAGTTTTGGTGCTGAAGTCAGAGAAAGACTTAATGCATGAACTGAATAACACACAAATGAAAAACAAGAGTGTTTACTGACCAGTAGATCCATGAAGCCTGTCAAACACCAGAAGGACTCCACCTCATTCAGGGTAACAAAGAGGAGAGGAGACAGAAGGTCGCTCATCCCCTGGACATAACCTGCAGGGCAAAGTGAGAGAGTGATGAAGTGAGATAGCAGCATCCTCTAGTGGTCGGTAGGTGGAATTAAAACGACATGAGTGAATTGCACATACCTAGATCGAAGTTATACATGCAGTACGTCATCAGCACATCATTGAGCAGAGCAAGCCCTGGGTTCTCGTTCCCAGAAAAGAAGGAATTTTGTCTGTCTGTTCGATTCACATCCCGTTCTGTCATATCAGAGAGTAGGAGCAAATCAGATGTAGAAAGTCACCAGTTAGACTTGCTGTGAGATTTATGACACAGCTGAACGTACCTATGAGGCTTCGGTATCCTCGGAAGAGAGAGTTCCTCATCTCCTGCTCTTCACTAACTGATTTCCACTGAACCTTCATCCTGAAATATTCATCCCTGAAGAGGAAAAGAACGAATGGAAACATCTCATAAAAGTTAATAGAATAATTTACATAGATTTTTAGAGGTGTTAGAAATATTTGAAAAGAGGGTACAAGTTCAAAGTGGTAAAAATATGCATATACACCATTGTTCAAATGATTGGGTTTAGTAATACAATTTTTTTTTAAAGAAATTAATACTTTTATTAAGTAAAGATGCATTAAATTGATCAAAACAATGTTTTATGTCAAACATAAATTTAATGCATCTTTACTTAATAAAAGTATTAATTTCTTTAAAAATATATGTATTAAAACATATACATATATATATATATATGTAAAATATAATATATTTATAATATACACAATGGTGTATATGCATATTTTTACATGTAGACATTTATAAGGTAACATTTAAAAAAATAATAATTATAAAAAAAAAATGTAAAAAAAAATAAATCAGTTTCCACAGCGATATTAAGCAGAAAGACTGTTTTCAGCATTTATAATAAATGTTTCTTCAGCAGCAAATCAGCATATTAGAATGATTTTCTGAAGGATCATGTGACACTGAAGACTGGAGTAATGCTGCTGAAAATTCAGCTTTGTCAAAATTACATGTTGAAATATTAAAATAGAAAACAGTTATATTAAATTGTTATTTTTGATCAAGTGAGCAGTGAGCACAGCCTTCTTTCAAAAACATTTAAAAAAAATCTTACCAACCCCAAACTTTTGAGCAGCAGTGTGCATATCCTGTGCTAAGCTTAGGTCTAAAGTGATCATGAGCATACTAAAGAAAAAGGACACAGGAAACCACAACAGCTGCAAATAGCTCACACTGGGTTGAGAGAACAAATACAGCATGTCAATTTGGGCATTTTTGTGCTTTGAGACAAAAAAACAAAACATGTTCAGCTTACGTTTTGACCCTAAGGATGTCCTCTCTCTCTTTGCTTGTGCTGTTCCATGGGTAGAACCCCAGTAAGAACTTCCATACCTCCTTCCGCAGAGATGGAACAATGCCCTAGAAAAAGCAGAAAGGTTTTTATTTAATGGAAACTCCATTGGTTTGTGGCATGTAAGCAGGATTAAGAAAAGATCAGTGAAACATAGACACACCCCTCTAAACACTAGCTCCTTGACCTTCTGTGGATCTGTGACACGGCCCTCTGGATCCAAAAACTGATCCCAATCATCCAGAGGCTTACCTCTTTTGACCTCTGGTCTGGGACCGAGCTCCGCTCCCTGATGGAATATATATATATATTTTTTTTCATGTTTACACACAAAATCAACATTTATAGATAGACAGCCGGAACCCACTGAGACTCACGCAGGTAATGAGCTCAAAGCCTGGCTCCTCATCAGCCAGATGAGGGAAATGGGCGTCCTGAGGTGAACGGTTACTGTGGGGCGACTCTGGATGTCTAAGTGTTCCCCGGAAGAAGTTAGTCACTTTGGAGAAGCCCCCGAATGTGGTCGCATAAGGGTCCTGAATAAACCTCTGTAGATACAACCAATCAGATGGCATGTTTACAGGCCCGTGCTTATGGCTTTAGCCACACTAAAAACACAATAAATATGACTTACAGACACAAGGTCTGCACTGGTATCATCAAATAGGTGCAGCTCATCAAACGACTGCGACAGAGCCCCAGAGTCATGTGGGTATGCCAGGAAGAGCCTACCATCCATCGGGGACCTTAGGGCAGAATGTGTCACATGAGTATGTAAATACATAGGTACTAAAATGCAAAAGGGATGGTTACAAAAAGATATATTAGCATGCCACTCACGGGGCCAGTCTGATGTAACGCTGCATGGCTTTTAGCAGCTCTCTAGTGCCCCCTCGACGGAAATGCAGGGGTGGGAGGGGATCGCCCCCTCTGCTGGTCAGAACCAAGAAGTTTCTTCCCAGAGAGAAGCGAGCCCGCCGAAGGGAGTACAGCTCCGACAGGGGCAGAGAGAATGAGCCCCACTGACCTGCCAAAAGATGGAGGACATCAACTTTTGTGAAAGCATGTTTAAAATGCAAGTGTACATCATCGGACAAGTACCAGTTTAGCACAGTACCTGTTTCTCTGACCGGTGGAAGTTCCTGCCGTCTGTCCGGCTTGACTCTACTGATGACGGCCCAGTCTGGCTCATAGCCTGGGTCAAACTTAGTTTCCTCTTCCCCTCCTTCGCCATCCTTTCAAGAAACAGAATGTAATGAGAGATTAAGAGAGAAACAGAGGTTTAGGTGGCACAGAATACCATTGAAAAGTTTTGGGTTAGTAAGATTTTTCCATGTTTTTGAGAGAAGTGTCTTATGCTCGCCATGGCTGCATTTTTTTATTTATTCAAAAAACTGTAAAGGAACAGTAATACCATAGCCGCGGGAACATATTTTATCGGGGGGGGTGCAGGGGGTGGGGCTTAATGGGGCGTGGCTTGATATTACAGGGTGGTGCTGGTAGAGCATTTTAAACAAAATCCTAATATTAAACAGCCCACACAAAAAGATGAACATACAAATGAATGAGGACAGAGTTATGTGAGAACGCTCAGAACTCATGATAAATTTTAAAAACACAGCACAAAAATCTGTTGGTTCACACAGAATGCATAATTTTTCAAAGCAAAAACGCAAGACGCCCAGCGCGGGGAGTGGAACGGGGGAAAACGCAAGGTCTCGAGGCGCGTTTTAGTTGAAATTATTTTAACTTGAGTGCTGCGTTTTGAGAACGCTGTGTCATGCGCGAGACGCGAGCGCAACAGTTAAACACGGCTAGTGCGTTCACACTGAAAAACAATGGAAAAGTAGCAGAGTGAAATAGAAAAACACGTTCTGTGTGAACAGCCCCTAATGCCAAAGAATCAAGACATCTACATTTAATCTTTTCACCGACGTCTGAGTGAACATGCATTGAATAAGTGTCAAATGAGTTCTTAGAGATTGGTCCTCAACCAGTGTCACGTCACTCACTTCCATGCGAGATCTGCTTTTGCCTTTTGATATATTAATTTCTTTCAGAGTCATAAAACCATATTCGACAACATAAAAAAAACGAAATAATATTTAGATTAATTTTCTAAAGGTAGAAGGTGTTCTTAAAAACATGTTGAAAAACAAAAAGTTATTTAAAGTCATGTCATCTTAAATGCCAATGTAGTGAAACAGCTGTCGTCAGGGGCTGCTGCAGCACCCTCAGCACCCCTAGTTCCCGCGGGCATGAGTAATACTGTGAAACATTACAATTTAAAAGAACTTTTATATTTGAATATATTTTAAAATGGAATTTATAAGCTGAATTTCAGCATCATAATTACTCTAGTCTTCAGTGTCACATGATCCTTCAGAAATCATTCTAATATGATGATTTGAAACTCAAGAAACATTTCTTATTATTATCAATGTTAAAAACAGTTGTGCTGCTTAATATTCTTGTAGAAACCGTGATGCAATTTTTCAATATTCTTTGATGAATAGAAAGATCAAAAGAACAGCCTTTATTTTAAATTGAAATCTTTTGTTACGGTCACATTTTTTATCAATTTAATATGTTAATGTGCTAAAATAAAGTATTCATTTCTTTCAACCCCCCCCCCCCAAAAAAAAACCTTACTGACCCCGAACTTTTGAATGGTAATGTACATGTTAAAGACCCCCTGTAGTCAATCATTGTATCCCTTAAAACTCACCTCTGATCACCAAAATGACACATTTCAACGCATTTTCCTTGAAAAAAAAATATTCATGCCTTAAAGGGGTGGTATTATGCCCCTTTTTACAATATGTAAAATAAGTCTCTGTTGTCCCGAGTGTGTATGTGTACATTACACACTAACTAAAGTTAGAAAAATGAAATCATAAATCAACCACCCCTTTAAAATAGCTAAATTGCAACTCTACACCCTTGCCTCATTTAGTATACGCAGTTCTATGAATATGTAAATTAGCCCCGCCTCCACTCACTCACACCAGCTGAGATCCACTCGTTGACGATCACGATTGACGTGATTGGTTACAAGGTAGTTTGTGACGGCAGAAACACCAGCGATTTCAAACCGCATTTTTGAGACTGTCTTTGGTTCACCGCAGTTTCAAGGAGAAAATACTTAGCAATGGTGTTATAGCACATTAAAAACACCACATAGACATATAAACAAGGTTAAAATCTTGATTTTCACCACAGGGGGACTTTAATAATTTCTCAGGCCTTTCACCACTTTCGTGGTTAAATATTCATGACTTTTACAGTTATTCTTGATGGCAATTTTACTTTTTTACTTTTATAGAGATTTAAAGACTTAAATATTTCCAGTAAGACAAAAACATTTTAATTTCCGTCAGTTTTTCATGCCCTTTAGGATTTTATTTCCATGACTTTTTCAGGCCTGCAAATCACGATTTAAAAATTTCCCCATTGGTTTTTTTTCTTTGAACATGAAGTTCAATATTGACCTTAACTGAGCATGTGACAAGTGATCTTTGAACTTTGAAGAGCAAACTGGCTGAAGAGCAAACTTCCCCACTATATAAGACGTGAAAAACAGTCTGCCAACAGAGTAGTATGTCCAAATGCAACATATTCGAAAAACAGTAGGAGAAAAGGATGACCTACTACTTTCGGCGAGATTCTAAAGTGTGCATTCGATAGATACTTTAATATCCCATGAGGCCACAGGAGAGGATTTAAGAATGGAAGCGAGGCAACTCAATTGATGCTGGTACGTCACGTGACAGTAACATGGCAGATATATAGAACATACTTTTTAATGGTCGCCATTCGCCAAGTTCAAATCCAAATGTAGTACCTACTCAGACAGTAGGCGATTTCAGACACAGCGTGAGTGTTCCTGTGCTTGAAGAACACTCTAGTCATTCTCTTACCAACCTTTTTGGTGTAGAAGACAGCGGGAGCATTTCTCCCATCATCCTCAACAGGGCTCCATTCTAGTGCCGGCTCTCCATCCTGTAAGAGTTTAACCGTCACAACAGCCTTTAAATACTCTCAGGTTTTGTAAACGTTGTTAATAGATATTCCTAAAGACAAAAGTATTTATTAATATATAACAAGATTAATAATATATTATACAATAATAAATGCGTTTAATAATAACATTTGATAATCCTGATACTGTCTGTTGGTCATACCCGCTCAACTATCCGGATAAAGCCGGGGATGGTTGTGTCCTGATTGCTCCTCTTGGCATTGGTGTGGAGGTAAACTCCCTCCTTCTCAAAGATCAGCTGATGAATGACATAATATAATCACACTTTTACAGTAGGAATGCCAACAAAAGCTATAGATAGAAACAATATGTTAAGATACGATCCTACAGTTTTGATCATATCAACAACAATAAACAGATTTAAATCATTTAAATGGTTGGCTTTTCCCCCCCTAATACCACAACAACAACAAAAATTATATATATATATATATATAGAGAGAGAGAGAGAGAGAGAGAGTACATTTCCTAATATACTTAAATGGATTGATAATTCAGCGTGTTACAAATTATTTATTTCAGACGTCAGATCAGCAACAGATAATAATCACAGGGAGAAAGCAGCAATAGTGTCAATTCAGCTATCTATAATATTGTTTTTCGTTATGAGCATATCTCTCCAGTTAACTGGTTTAACCAGTAACGTCCTTCAAAACATTTGCCTTGCTGAACGTGTTACCCAATGAGCGACAGTGGTATTTGAAATCAGTCCATCATAAAGACATGACAGTGACTAAACCGTCAGGCTCGAACAGCGTCAGTCAGTCACCAGCCAGAGCTATCGCTAACGTTAACTAGCTCCAGCTGTGGAAAACTATCCAGTGACAATAGATACGTGAAAAGGTAAAAACAGTATATATAGTTTTGGGTAGTATAATGTCACATGTGACATCGTCGATCTAAACTTGAGGTTATTGACAAACACTATCACCACTTACCTTGTGACTCTCTTGCTTCGCCTCCATTCCTCCCCCTGTGTGTTCAAGTAGATTGACCAAAACAATCGCACTTCCGTTTTTTTTTTCTGGATGACACCGCCCACCTCCTCATCAGCCAATCAGAGACTCAGAAATCATGACGTATCTTTGGCGCTGCAGTGACAGCCACTTGTTTATTTGTGCGATCATATTGTATTTATTTTTCTATGGAAGAATCGTGTGCACTACATTCGTAAATCTGTTTTTTTTAAATTCGCTTAAAAATGGTGGCCTTGATTTTCTAAATTTCTCTATTTTAAATAAAACCCTCAAAATGAATTGGTCAAATTTTTGTTTGAAAAAACCTTTGTGGCATTTTTTTCCTAAATTAATTTTTGACGACTTGGGGGCCTTTCCTAATGTCACGTGTGATTATAAAACTGACAAATTGCCAGCTTTATTGGCTTGGAAACTGATCTACAAGCACAACTTTTCTCCACAACATTATTTTATTTGGAATATATACAGTGGTGGTCAAAATTGATGGCACCCCTGATAAATATGATAAAAAATGGCTGTAAAAAATAAATCTGCATTGGTTATCCTTTTGATCTTTCATTCAAAAAATTCACAAAAATCTAACCTTTCATTGAAGTAAAAGAATTGAAAGTGGGGGGTAAATCACATTATAAAATAAATGTTTTTCTCCAAAACACGATGGCCATAATTGTTGGCACCCTGTTATTAAATACTTTTTGCAACCTCCTTTTGCCAAGATAACAGATCTGAGTTTTCTCCTATAATGCCTGATGAGTTTGGAGAACACCTGACAAGAGATCAGAGACCATTCCTCCATACAGAATCTCTCCAGATCCTTCAGATTCACAAGTTCATGTTGGTGCTTCTTCTCTTCAGTTCACTCCACTCATCAGGTCAGGGAACTGTGACAGTCATGGCAGAAGCTTCATTTTGTGCTCAATTACACATTTTTGTGTTGATTTTGATGTTTGTTTTGGACCATTGTCCTGATGGAAGATCCGACCACGGCCCATTATAAGATTTCTAGCAGAGGCTGTCAGGTTTTGATTTTTTATCTGTTTGTATTTGCTAGAATCCATAATACCATGTATCTGAACAAGAAGTCCAGGACCTCCAGCAAATAAATAGGCCCACAACATATAAGATCCAGCAGTGTATTTAACCGTAGACATGGGGTACTCTTCATCCCTGTTTGCACCGAACACATCTGCTGGGTTTGCTGCCAAAAAGCCCTTTTTTTGTTTCATCTGACCACAGAATCCGGTCCCTTTTGAAGATCCAGTCGTGTCTGACATCTGAATATGCTGGAGTTTACTTTTGGAGGAGCGAGGAGGATTTTTCTTGAAACCCTCCCAAACAACATGTGGGGATGTAGGGGTTGTTTGATATTTTTTTTTAGGCTTTCTGACCCCCAAGACTCAACTAATCTCTGCAATTCTCCATCTGTGATCCTTGGAGAGTCTTTGGACACTCAAACTTTCCTCCTCACCATCCATTAAAACAATATAGACACACGTCCTCTTCCAGGCAGATTCGTAACATCTTTAGTTGATTGGAACGTCTTAATTATTGCCCTGATGGTCAAAATGGGGATTTTCAATTCTTTAGATATTTTCTTACAGCCACTTTCTATTTTGTGACGCTCAACAATCTTTTGCTGCAGAACTATATTCTTTGGTTTTACTCATTGTGATGGATGAGCAAGGGAATTTGGCCTTTGTGTTTCCTCATATTTAAACTCATGTGAAACAAGAAGTCATAGCTGGACAGTTTCATGTTCCTAGTCCCCCTGGTGTGCTAAAAAAGGTAAATATTAATGGGAATATACTTCAGAGATATTTTTCTCATAAAAAATTCTAGGGGTGCCAACAATTATGGCCAGCGTGTTTTGGAGAAAAACATTTATTTCATAATGTGATTTACCCCCCAATTTCAATTCTTTTACTTCAGTGAAAGGTTAGATTTTTGCGAATTTTTTGAAGGAAAGATCAAAAGGATAAACAATGCAGATTTATTTTTTACAGCCATTTTTTATCATATTTATCAGGGGTGCCATCAATTTTGACCACCACTGTAGGCTAATTGTATAGTTGAATAAACACAAAAGTATTTTTTTAAAAGCTGGTTTGATAAGGGTATTGATTTAGTTTGTCATTTGTTTAACACTCAAGGATACCTTATGACGTATGACGAGTTTCTTTTGCACTTTAATTTTCTTGTGACTGCCAAGGAATTTTCTCTTGTATTTTCTGCAATCAATTCTGGAATAAAGTCCTTATGTAGAGATGTGTTGTCATTGGTTGATATGCAATTAAACTGATACAGTATGTGGTCAAATTTGTGGTAAAATTAATCAAATTTCACATTCATAAGTGTAAGTTTTCTAACAAAAAGCCCCTTTTCTCAGTAGTCCTTAAAGAATTTGAAAATGACTAATGAATTTGGAAAAGCTATTTAGACTGTTCATTTGAGTACTGTCTTCAAAATCTTTGAATGATACAAAGGTCTTGTATTTTTGTGAGTTTTTATTCATTTTTGTATGTGTTTTCTTTGCTCCCCTGGCTCCAAAGTGCATGTTGTAGCCTATTGTTTAGTTGTGCTTATTCTGAAGATTGGGATAAGTATAATGTTCATAGCATATTGATTTTACAAATAATATAATGATATGTAATGCGAATCATATTAAAATCGTGGAGAGGATAAAATGGAATAAAATGATCGTTGTTAAAAGTAGCCTACCCTAAACTGTCACCATTGGAATTTAAAATAAATAAATAATACATAAATAAATAACAGTGTGAAAAAAATAATTAAAGCAGTAACTGAGGCTGCTATTCTGGAGATAACAGCAAAACAGTCTATGAGCAAAACCACTAGAAAGCAATTGCCTGCAACCTTAAGCCAAAAAAGCATAACAAGCTAACGTTCCAGCAGTGGCAGTATGGAGACAAGAGGTAGGTTTTTTATATAAATGGAGAGGCTTCACTGCGCTGAATAAATGGTTCATATATAGTTCATATAGCCTATAGTTCCACTAACGCTCACAAATCTGCATTTTTATAACAGTAGCTTTTACTTTTCATGTAGCTGCGATATTATATCTGGTCATGTATATCGAAATAAAACTGATTAAAAAAACGTTGACCCCGCTACACTGGTATTTAAATAGTAGCCTAGCCTACGGGCTTATGTTGAAATGTAGCCTATTCTTGTAGCTACAAACAGACGATGCAAACACCATGTGAGCGTAAGGGAAGCAGAAAGTGTCCGACTTCAGGGCTGCGTTCAGACCCGACAAAACGTTGCACAACGTTTTTTAAACAGAAACGGTAATGCGTTGAACACACTGTTCTGATGACGCAAGAGTTGCAACTATGGCAGCTGAGAAGGCCATACTTTGTGTTCTTTGTACACAAATTTTCTTTTTTTTCCCCAGATTTTCTTTCTCATTTTTAGGAAAAGCACTTAATTACCATTGTTTATTTCTATACCAAATGTCATACACTTGCAATGAAGCTAAAAATATAAACAACTACATCATTATGTTGATATCCTATATTTTTACAATAAAACATGTCTTCTAATATCCTCAGTTGTTGCATATACCGAGCTGCATCCAACACATTTGTAAATAACTTTCCTTGAACCCATTGTGCGAGTTCACTTTAATGCGCGTGCTTTATATACACGTTGCTGCTGATTGGACTGCAGTTCTGACACACCCACCAAACAAGAGAAAACGTATCTCAAACCCCGTTCCACACCGGTGCACGCCGTTTCCAGGAAACATGACGTTCAACCCGGACACCGTAGCAAAACGTTGCGCACCGTTTTGAACTTGAACGTGCCCAATCTCTGTTTTTAGCTCCTCCCCGACTGCAAGCGGCAACTCTCGCTGATCGGTTACATCCAGCCGCAGCCGATGTTGAACACACTTTTCGTTTTCATATCTTTTATTTTGTAATCCTCATAGTTATGTTTCCTAGTTCCTTGCCCTCGTGTGATCAAGTTCGTGTCATGTGCTTCCCCTGTTCATGTGTCTTGTTTTCATTGGTTCCCTTGTTTCATGTGTCATGTTCTTATTGGTTCATTGTTTGATTGTTCACAGGTGTTTCTTGTTAGTCATTAGTCCTTGTGTATAGCCCTCATGTTACCATCATCTCTTGTCAAGTAAAAGTTATGTTCTTTACAAGAAAGAAAGTCAGAGAATGGTATTTGAGTTGAGTTGAAAGATTTAGTTTTTTTTGGGAGTGTATTTTGATGTGAGATTAACATGGAGGGAGCATATTAGATATGTAGTTGATAAGTGTAAAAAAGTTATAAATGTCATGAGGTGTATTGCAGGATTGGGGTGGGGAGCGGAGGTAGCGTTGCTGAAATACATATATATATATATATACACTGTTAGACTTTTCAAGGGTTTTTTACAGTAACTTACTGGCAACACTGTTGCCAGTAAGTTACTGTAATTAAGAGTTACAGTACCAAACCGTATTTCAGTTTTGTGTAATACAGTGCATTACTGTAAAAACGAAGCTAATCAGTACAGTGCATTACTGTAAAAACGAAGCTAATCAGTACACTACTGTATTTTTATTTGTACTAAATATAAATTAGATTTGATAATTTTGATATATGATTAATTTTATTTTTATCCTACATAAGTACTACTTTCATACAAACCAATTAGACAAAGTTATCACAAAATACCATTTTTTTATTTAAAACATTTCATCACAAAATAAACATGCCAATGCTGGAAATGATGTGTGAAATTTTTACACATTAATGGGTGAGTTTAGAGACAAAAATTTTTGTGTTAATTTTAACTCATTTATTGTGTTAATGATTTTAACAAAGTAAATATGTCAGAGAGGTTAGCACAAAGATGTGTAAACGTGTTAAATTAACACATTATGTGCTGTCCTTCACTGCAAACATTTTTGAAAACATACATAAAATCATAAACAAAACATTAGCATTTGACTAAATGAATGTAGAGTCATTGGTTGTTTAGCTTATACATATTATAATGAAATATCAACCATTACATTCATAAAACTGCAGAATATAAATACATTTTTAAGCATTCAAAAAGGAAATGTCCAACACAGGACAAAACATAGTTCTTTTCACAATACATGACACATAACCCCATCTTAAAAATAATTTCACTTATTTCCAAAAATTTGTTGGATTAATGTACACTGGTGGCCAAAAGAAGTATTTAAGTGTCGTAATGTTTTTGAAAGAAGTCTCTTTGATGCTCAAGAAACATTTCTTATTATTATTAATGTCTGACTGTCTACTCCATCTTTTCTACAGCATAGGAGTAAAAGTCATCATCAAAATAATCTTTAAAAAGCCAACACAATGTTTTTGTCCACCTTTGTAAATAAATGAACTTCTCCAAAGATTGGTTCCTGTTCAGAACTTGATTGACAACATCAGAATGTTCCCTGGTCTGCATGCGTGTCCACAAACCCTAATGTACTCAGTCCTTCAGAGGAGATCCCGGTTCCAAAACTATATGAGAGAGAGAGAGAGAGAGAGAGAGAGAGAGAGAATATTAGTGTCACATTATTTTTAACCTCCTTTTTTGTTAATTTTTATTATTATTTTCACTAAAACTTAAGAATATATATTTGTAAACAGCTTTTGTCAATAAATAGCATACAAAAGAACTAAATTAAATTATGCCAGATTAAATTTTAATACTTACAAATCCTAAATTCTGTCCAAAAATGCTGAGATCCATAGAAAGAACGACTGAAATCGATGATTTTAGCCCATTTCAGCTCATCTGCAGTGAAGGAGTACCTGTTTGAGACAAATACACAGTAAGATACATGCAAGAAATCACTGTGTGATGATCGTTCTCCTTCCTACAGTAGTTAACCCACCTGTGCGCTGATATTAGGACCTTCCTAGTCAGGTGGGACTGCAATGGTAGAGTCTTCTGGCTAATAAAATATCAAAATAATGCAAAAATATAAACTTAAGTTGTTTAGAATGCTAGATTTGGTATGAATGAATTAGTGAGAGTTTTACTGCAGTGCTTACCTGGATACATTTAATCTGGTGAGACTGAACAAAGACAATGGTCCATCTTCTGATTGGTTCATTTGCTGTGTAATAAAGTTAGACATAATGCAAAGGTCACTTATTTGATATAAAGTTAGCCAATTTTATAGAGATTTTATAAGATATTGTAAGCTACCTAGTCTGCACCAGTGGCTCAAAAGCAATTTCAGCAAACTTATCTCAAAATATATCACAAATGGCCTACCTCTGGAATCTTGCTAGAAGTCACTGGCGCGAATTGGCGCTTTGTTGCAGTTGCCTTTAAACACAAAAATGGAAGTAAATATTAAATTCCATTAAAAATAAAAACTATAATATGGTATAGTTTGCAAACTAATGCTAAAACTATAAAGGTTTTCATCAGTAGGCCAACATTAGGCTATAAACAGAATTTCACATTAGTTTATTCACATTTATTGTTAATGTAAACGCGTTGCTCGTTGGCATATTTTAACTCGACAATTCAATAATCTAACAAAGTGTGTAAAATGAAACGTTAGTTTACCATGGTAAAGTTCGTTACCGCCATGTTGACGATGAGTAGCAGTAACGTTAGGCTAACGTTAACGTTATAACATAGGTTACACTGGGCACAATCCTGTCAACACACACAGAAGGTTTTTTTTTTTTTTTTTTTTTTTACCTTGCTTGCTGATCTCTCTCTCGGTGAAGTGAATTCCGTCTCTTCCCCGGGCCAGACACGAACGTCGCGATCCAACAAAAGACAGACCCCATTTACCTACAATGGATGCTCTGACGCGACACGACAAATCCCAGACAGTGTAGTGATGCGCCGCGGCCGTTATATTTCTGACGTAGTCCGATACGAGTCCAAGCGCTCGCGCTATTTCTGACAAGGGATAAACAGGTTTGCATTTAAAGGTCCGGTCGCTTCAATGTGTCCAATATAGACAGCCTCTGGCTATTATAGCGTTGTAGACACGCGGTGTAAGGCAAAAATTAGGAAATAAAAAGCACGGTGGAATGGTGCCAGCCAGAGAGGCTGTTACCTCAAATACAGTAGTATACAGCAAATTTAAAAAATACAGTAAGTCTCTGTATGTGGTGTTAGACGTCACAGAAAATTCCCATGATGCAATGGGAATCACAGTTATTTACTGTAAAGAGAAATAGCAGTATAATACTGGGGGATTTAAAGTAAATAACTGTAGAAATTACAGAAAAGTCTAACAGTAGCCTTATAAGATCAAGGTTAGACTACGGACGTATTGTATACGGTTCAGCAGCTAAATCTGTGTTAGCAGACTTGGATGTTATACAATCTCGGGCTACACAATACAAAGTGTGCGTAGGAGCGGTTAGAACCTCCCCAGTATGTGCTCTCCAAGTTGAAGCAGGTGAAATGCCATTGTGGTTGAGGAGGAAGCAGCTGGGGGCTAATTATTGGGTCAATTGAAGAGGGCATGGAGATAAGGGACAACACACAAAAAAACTGGTTTTGGGTGGACAGGGGATCAAATGGCAAAGGATACAGGGGTATATGATAAAGAGTTTGGCACAAATGTGGTGTGGCCTATTAGACCTGTCTGGGAATTAGAAATACCATGTGTAGATTTGGAATTACTTAAGATTAAACGCAATAATAAGAGTGATGATTTAACTAGTGTATATTATAGCTATAGGGAAGTAAGTATAAGGAAAGTATTCAGATTTTCACAGATGGGTCAAAGGACATGCAAACAGATGCAACAGGATCTGCAGTTGTTGTTCCTAGATATCAGGTGGAACTTAGTAAAAGAACACCTGATTGTCTGAGTGTGTTTGCAGTTGAACTGTTTGCCATATTGATGGCGTTGGAATGGACAGAAGGAAATCTTAATAGTGACTCTGTGGCAGCTCTTATAAGCATGAAGACAGGTACAACTAGAAGTCACCTAGACCTGCTGTATGAAGTGTTATTTACGAACTCAAGATTAGTTAGGCAGGGGGAAAATGTCATATTTCTGTGGGTCCCTGCACACTCGGGAATTCAGGGAAATGAGAAAGCGGATAAGGTGGCAAAAGAAGCAGTTAAAAAAGGAGATGTTGAAGTCAACATTAAATGATCAAAATCAGAGGGGAAAGGCATAGTGTGGAGAAGTATAAATCAACAATGGCAACAGAGCTGGGATAATGCAACAAAAGGGAGACATTTACACGAAATCCAAAGCAAAGTAGGTATATCAAGAAGGAAAGAGCAGGTGATAATAAGCAGGCTGAGAATTGGGCATAGCAATCTTAACGGCACACTTTTAATTACAGGAAAACATCCTACAGGAATGTGTGAACAATGTCAGGAGGCTGAAACAGTAGAACACATTCTTACAACATGCAGGAAATTTACTCAGGAAAGACAAGAAATGATAACACAGTTAAAAAAAATAGGACGGGTAGATAATACAGTAAAAAGTTTATTGGAGTATGGAGAAAGTGTGGAGGGTATAGGAAATGGATATTTGGTTTTCTGAGGATGACTGGATTAGATAGGCGGATTTAGTATGAATGAAAACAAAGGGTAAATAAAACCGAAAGGTGGCAGTAATGCAACTCAAAGGATGCCAGCTGCCGTAAAAACCCAAAGAAGAAGAAGAAGAATCTCTTGTCAAGTTTTGTATTTGTTGCAACCTGCTTTTGGTGAGTCAGATCGAGTCATGTTCAGGGGCCAGTTGCATAAACAGCCATATGCCAACTGCCATAAACAAGCAAGAAGAGGAAGAAGAAGAAACATAGCCATTATGTTAAAACTGAGTCTTAAGAACAAGTATGACCAACTAGCAATTAGTTAGGCGTAATCAGTGGTGGGCACATCGAGGCTTCGTGGAACACTGAAACAGTTGAAGCAAATGTGCCATAGGTTTCGAAACAATCTGACACCCGTTGCCACGGTGACCCCTAGTGGTCAGAACAGTGTAAATGCAACAAAACCCAGGCCAAACATGCATAAAAACACATTTGCTTCATGAAGCAGTGTTTTGAAATTGCCATCACTAGTAATCAGTCTTTCTGTCCGGTATCAAAAAAAAGTTAAAAGTCTTAAGAAAAACAATTGGATGACTAACTTGTAAGACTAGTCTTAAGCAGTTTATGCAACTGCCCCTGGGTTTATGCTCATGTTAGTCAAGCCCAATTCTAGTCATCTTCTTGTTTTGTTTATCTGTATTTTGTTTAAAAAAACTGTGGACTCCTCAGTGGACTATTATTACAATGACTACGACTGTCATGCACTATGTTGATATAGTGCATTTTAATTAATAAATAGAAAAAAAAATGTAATTATAAATATTGTATTATGTTGTTGTTTAATGAATTAATAAATAAAATTATCTCAATGGCTTCCAAGTTTTAACAAATAAATTAAACTTTAATTGTAATGATTTTTTTATGTCTGCTGTAGGCTATGCCTAATAAAAATGATAACGCTTTTTAACGAATGAAGGTAGTAAAAAACACAAATAGAAAGATTTTAATGAATACATTTATTTTTTCTATATGGTTTCCAGGTTTCCATAAACTAAATTACACTTTTTGTGTAATCTATAATCTAATAATAATCTAATCTTAAATGTGGTTTTATGCGCACTATATGACCAAGTAGCCTAATCTGCAGCTAACAGAGCAATTCGCGCTCTTTTCAGTCAAGCACATATTCCACAAACATTGCAGTAGGCTGCTACTACTGTACGTTTACTAGCGATATAACAAAATATAGAACATCATTCACAAGACGAACGCGCTAATCCTCAAGAAACAGTGTGTAACCTAAACTGTAACTGACTGTCATAAAACTCTGGCCACTGATGTCACTGCCATTATTTGATGGGCTAGGCCAGGGGTCGGCAACCCAAAATGTTGAAAGAGCCATATTGGACCAAAAAAAAATAAATCTGTCTGGAGCCGCAAAAAATGAAAAGCCTTATATAAGCCTTATAATGAAGGCAACACATGCTGTAAGTGTCTATATTAGCTTTATTAGCCCCCTAGTATCAAAATGATAAGTAGGCTATAAATACATAATAAGCATTCATGATTAAATGTTTATTTTCCCTGCAAGCGCATCCTGGAGAGAATGACGCACCACGTGACTACTCTGCTGTACGATCATGCTTTAAGTTTAACTTCCATTATAATTTTAATGTATTATGTTTCGTTTTATTTATTCGTGTATTATTTTTACAACGTTGAAAAACTTTAACCCTTTCACACGTAAGTTTAAAATATTCTGACTGACCCCCCAGCGTTTTTCAAGGCGACCGTTATTTAGAATGTATCACTTTATGGTTTCCATGGTGACGCGTCATTGCGTGTCACGTGACACACCGCAGCAACAACAGAGCTGAATGAATGATGATCTGCTTTTATGTCATTTATCCTTTTCTATTCAAAATATTCACAAATTTGTTAGATATGGCATGAAATATCTGATATTCCGATTGTCAAATACATGCAAGTGGAAGTGTTTTGTTGTTTAAACACCTTTATAACGATCGCTTTATTTGAGCTGTATGCGCGATGGGCGCCGCCATCTTAGTTTGTGCCGCAGACGCAGTTCAGAGAATCGGATCTGTTGAATTTACAACACATAAAAGTAAGTGGCTGGTGAACTGGGAGAAGAATAGAGTAAACTTTAAAGTTACTTACACAATGTGTATCTGATATGAATAAAACGTGTCTAATTATAATGGAAAGGATTATTATTGCCTCTTCCTTTAACATCAGTGTGTATTTTACAAACTCTAAATGTATTTTTAGTACTTATATGTCTGAAACCTAAAATAAACATTATGTGGTTGAAAACACTGAAAAGTTGTGATATATGACAGCTCTGAGCGCGCCTGTCTCTGGCTCAGCGCCAGCCAACGCGCGCGAGAGCACATTTGAATTTAGCAGTTGATCACGTCATGCACTGACCGTTCTAATCACACCGATGTGATCGTACGTGCGAAATGTTTGTCATGGTTTTCCTCCTACAAAAATTATATTAAAACAAAAAATATTTTTTCCATTTTCATATTTTTGATAAAGCTCCAGGGAGCCACTAGGGCGGCGCTTAAGAGCCGCGGGTTGCCGACCCCCGGGCTAGGCTGAGGTGCCTCACAAGATCCAAGTTAACCGGTCGGTTACGCTTTTTCCAATGGTAACAGATACAGACCCTCTCATCTCCCTATAATAAGGCAATCTCCGATAGCAGTCTCGATCAATTTTGTGATCCATAGACGGTAGACCTTATTCACGGCAGTGCAAACTTAACGGGAATAAAAGCGAGGCTGAGTGACAGACATGCCTCTCTTCAGCTATTTAACGTGTTTTTTGTATTGTTCTGCTTACGAAACACTGCAAAAATATATATTTCCAAGTAATTTCAGTAGAAAAAAAAAAAACTCCAGATAACATGAGCTGTGGAAAATTATTAGTGATCTAGGATCTTAGCTTGAAAACTATGGAAGCAGATTAGTCTCAAATATAATTCACGCAAAAAACATGATTCGCAAATGCGTAGACAATTTCACATGCATGAAACCTAACTCACGTACACACAAAAAAAAATCACGTGCGTGAAAAAAATATACATTCACAAAAAGCAATTCACATGCGCAAAATAAAAGTATATATTCATAAAATACGTTTTACAAATGCAAAACACAATTCGTAGATATACAAATGTGTACAAAAACCTTTGAATGTTTAAAATGTACGAGTCTATCCTTGATTGTGAATGTACAAATCGTCATTCACGTGTGAATCGCCTTGGATTTGTGTGTGTGTGTTTTTGAGACTTTCCTGGCAGCGAACTCCTCCTACACAGAGCAGTCGTACTCTTTAGCCAATCAGATTTAAGCTTATCATCGACCAATCGGTATCACGTGAGGGCGGGCCTACTGGCATGTTACGTCATCAGCTTTCGACCAAGAACCGGTTCGTGAATCGTGGCTGAGCAGAGGTAATGTATGTGCACTGCTGTTGATCGGTTCATTTCAGTGTTTACTGAAGTTAAAGTTGTTCGAGATCAGTTGAAGCAATAGTTTATGAACTGCTGTTTAGTCCACATGTGAACATAAACATTTATTTTTAGTATTGAAGGATTTTCATGTCCTGTGCTGTCCACCACACATTCAACTGATGATAATGTAAATGAAGTGCATATGGAGACATCTCTCTTTTTTTTAAGCTGCATATATTATGTAGTATTATTGTTTCAGATTTCCGAGACAGATGATGTATGAAGATGCAGACAACCAGTATTGTGATCTAACCATTCCTACTGTAATTCTTTCAAAACAGTCATGTTGCAAACCATCCATTTTGACAGTTGTTTCAACAAGAGGTTGAAAGTGATGCATTGTTACTGTATTCATTTGTCTCCTGCGAACTATATGTACATGCTCTATGAATAAAGCTCTGCTATGCATGCATTATTAAATGTTCTTGTCAGAATTAAAAGATTCAAATACATAATTACATTTTATGTAGACATTTTATTAATTTGAAAGTTTCTGAATCCTTTGGGAATAAAATATATATAAAATGACTTGATCATGATTAATGTTCCTGTTACATATGAAGATCATGAACTGACAATCTTAAGTACGAAGTACAACATTCAGTACAGATAAATATACGTCTCTTCCAGAGTTATGAGATCCAGTCAGAGTCTTCTTTGCTTTTAAAGTATATAAATATAAGTGCAATACATCAAATGAAAAGTTAACAAATTAATTGTTCAATCCAGTCATCAGTAGACCTCTCTGTTAGGACATATCAGATTTTGGTCTGATATTTAAAATAGTAAAAACCTATATAGTACAAGAGGTGTGGACAGAGGACGTGGGAGACTAAGTGATAGTATTTGAATAGAGTTTACTGAGTAATCTTAGTTGCATAATCTTAATTGCCTCTATGTATACCTGTATAAAATTAATGCTTCACAACATTGTCCTGTGACACTAAAAAACTTGAGATGACAATACAGCACAAAACATAAGGAAATGAATGATGAATATAATGGTAACACTTTACAATAAGGTTCATTAGTTAACATTAGTTAATGTATTAACTAACCATGATGCAATACATTTGTTGCTGTGTTTGTAAATCTTTGTTAACGTTAGTTAAAAATACAGCTGTTCATTGTTAGTTCACAGCGCATTAACTAATTTTAAGATTTTTATGAAGTAATGTTGAAATTAACATGAACAAAACTGTATACGTGCAGTTCATTATAAGTTCATGTTAACTAATGAAATGTTATTGTAAAGTGTTACCGCCAATTAAGACATTAATAAAAAAAAAGTAAAGTATAAAAGAGAATAAAGAAACAACATGAATTAAGATGTTTGTGACTGCTATCCAGATGTCATGCCAAAGGGGAGTAATCCTGAAAAATGCAGGGAAACAACAAGTGTTTAATAATTTACCAACATACACAAGTTGCACAAATGGCAAATAAACAATGGGTGCTCATTAAAATAGGTATATTCACTATTTAAAGAACAATCTCGATGAGGCCAGTGATAAGAGAGCTAAGGTGGGTATTGGCCACAGAGGATTGTTTTGCACTCATTAGCGTGATTGTTGTAGCTGAGAGAGCTGTCTGTACCTGCGGCTAAAATACAACAAAACAAGTAGGCCTATCATTCTTCTTCATTTTTGACACGATATGGGACATCTGATTACCACAGCACTTGCTTACATCAGTTAATAGTTCATAAACTATTGCTTCAACTGATCTCGAACAACTTTAACTTCAGTAAACACTGAAATGAACCGATCAACAGCAGTGCACATACATTACCTCTGCTCAGCCACGAACCGGTTCTTCTTGGTCGAACGCTGATGACGTAACATGCCGGTAGGCCCGCCCTCACGTGATACCGATTGGTCGATTGATAAGCTTAAATCTGATTGGCTAAAGAGTACGACTGCTCTGTGTAGGAGGAGTTCGCTGCCAGGAAAGTCTCAAAAACACACACACACAAATCCAAGGCGATTCACACGTGTATGACGATTTGTACATTCACGTTCAAGGATAAACTCGTACATTTTAAACATTCAAAGGTTTTTGTACACAGTTGTATATCTACAAATTATGTTTTGCATTTGTGAAATGTATTTTATGAATATATACTTTTATTTTGCGCATGTGAATTGATTTTTGTGAATGTATATTTTTTTCACGCACGTGAATTTTTTTTGTGTGTACGTGAATTAGGTTGCATGCATGTGAAATTGTCTACGCATGTGTGAATCATGTTTTTTGCGTGAATTATAATTGAGACTATTCTGCTTCCATAGAAAACACCCTCACAGCCTCGCTCTCACCTGTCATGGCGCTGCTCTGAATAAGGTCTAATAGGTCCTGAATGATCTTTAAGAAAGACAGTCATGTCAGTGAGTAATGCCAGAATTGCAATCATTTTTTTTTTTCGCTTTGATGAAAATTGTAAGTTGATTATGCGATATGACACACTAACTAATTTTTGTATAGGCCTACTGGGTGCCACTATGAATTTTAAATAAGTAGGCTAAACTCTGTTGTCCTTTAATCTGCGCCAAAAAGCATTACTGCACATTGAGTCAGGTAAATCATTATACATCATTCAAATCATTATCAGCTTCCTTCAATGTCACACCTGCTCTCTTATTTATTTGTACATTCTGCACGTTATGTGTTGACGCATGATCTCGCTCCGAATGTTGCCATGTCCACCCAAGTATTCCGGGGATTGTTCTTTGCGATTGCAGATAAATTAAGTAGAGGATTGCGTTTTGGGGGGCTTATTCCCAGAAGGTCCGTCGAAAAGTCTAGAGAGAAACAGCGTTAAAAATTTAATTATGAATACAGTAATAAAATGAAGATGAATAAATGATAAATAAATAGTTTAAATAATACATAATAGGCCTAGTGAGTAAAAAATGTAATAATGTCATTGTCAGAAACTTTTTGAGTTTTCTATGCTAATTGACAAAGAAAAGAACGCATGTAAAAATAAATAGGTCGCTTATTTTGTGCATGTTTTTCAGACCATTTGTTTGTTTCTCATGCGCAATCTGGCAACACGGTTCTGCTCCTACTGTAAACAGCGCTGTGCGCGTCGCTGCACTGGAGTCTAGGGGAGAGAGAGAGAGAGAGACAGGCAGGCACAGGGGTAATAGGCTCCGAACAAAGAGGGCTGAATAAAGTTGGAAGTAAAGGACGATTGTGACAGAGGCTGGAGGATATTAAGAGGGTAAGTCAACTAATTTTATTTCTATCCTCGAAGCAACCCGATTGATTATGCAAAACGTTTAAATAGATTTTTAGCTGCATTGCTAACGCTGGAGCGCATTGGCCTGTCTGTGTATTTCACTTGGACACTTACCAGTGAACTAATCAACAAGCTCTAAATCAGTTAATGTCGTAATGCAAATACCCCGCTCTTTAGCCATAGATTTTGACAGTTACATATTACAGTGACAAACAAACAAACGAAAGCAGCAGAAATAATGGTTGGCTGTACGTCATGTTGTCCAGAAAATGCGAGAGACAGACAAGTCCGCTGCATGCAGCTGCACAACAGGCCTCGAAAATGATTTTTTTGCGTTTCACGAAGACTGATCCTCGTTTAAACGAGAACGTCCCAAACAGACGAGTACGTGTGCTACACGTGCGAGTGAATGGAGGCGTACCCTTCAAAGTGAGTGGGGGGGTTTGTGGCACAGCATTTGATGAGCCAATTCGAAATAAAAAATGCATGTCTATTTTGCCTAAATAAGCATAATTCTATATTTTTATTGCATGTTTGATTGATGCATATAATCTTTCCTTTTCTAGGTAACATCAGCAAGTGGTGGCGTCCTTCCATCTCTCCCCTAGTTCTCTCATGCTCGCAGACACCGTCACCCATTTCAAATGTGCCTCTTCTAACAGTCCCGTCAGCATCAACTAAACCAAGTTCTCATTACCAAAGAGTTGTTACCACAAAAACACATTTCATAAACACACACACACACACACCAGCATTTCAGCATTCCAAAACAACGAATTCCAAAAACCGTTCAATAGAGCCATAGGTTGTTGCATAAACGCATCATGGCCTCTGTCACCAAATCCTCTCACCCCGAGATCCCTGATAATCACAAGGAGAGCTGGCTGGCGCTGCTTGCTGCCGCTGAGGCTTACAGCCAGACGTCCGGTTGTGATTTGGCTATTTTGACCGCGTATAAAAAGTTCCGTCCCTCCGGGATCGAAGTGGAAGGAACGAGGAATAACGGCGGGGGCGGAACTTCCGGAAGCAGAAAGTTTGATTATGCCTATCACGTTTGGGGACAAGGGGCACTGGCTGAGTCGTCACGGCGATACATGGATGACATCGCCGTTCTGCACTCCACCACTGTACTGACGGCACAGAGACACAAACGCCTGAATACAGTGGAGGTAGGAGCCAAACTGGGCGTGGATGTGCCGTCTGACAGGCTGGTGAGTTGCACCTTTCATCGAGAAGTGCACCTTGATTGCAACACCTCATGACTTTCTGTGTCTTCTTTCCAAAGAGCTTGACTGGAGATGGAGTCGGGACAGTTAGTCCCAACATGAGGCTCTATTCTCAGAGCTACCCGTCCATCTACAGCTCAGCTGCTGCCATTGGCCAGCCAGGTGGTCAGCATGGAGAGCGTGAAAGGGAGAAAGCGGCGGTGGAGGAACGTGAGAAGGCAAGAGAGAGAACGGAAATTGTGGACTTAGAGGAAGAGGAGGAGGAGGATGATGATGATGAAGATGATGAGGAGGAGGAGGAGGAAGAAGATCTGGATGGAAGGAGACGTAACCTGAATGAATCGGCAGGTAAGTTCACCTGTTGATGAGATGGTGTTTGTCATTCCTTTAGGTCATTTGTGAATTCAAATACAACTCTCTCTATTCCTCAGGTGTCTTCTCAATGGATGAGGATTCTCTGTCCCGGGACTGTGAGCCCTTCTTTGAGTCTGATGGGGAGGAGGAGAGCACTGATGGTGAATTATTATTATTATTATTTATTATTATTATTTTAATGGGAATGTACCTAATTCTGACAAAAGCCAAAAATAACTTTCATGTTATGGCACATTTCCTCATGTTTAGACATTACAGCATTATAATATGCAGCATTAAATATAGATTTGTTATTTAATTATTGGTGTTTTAAAAGATTAACTTTAAGTGGGTGTTAGAAGGTCATCTAAATGCAAAGATAGGGGAAATAATACACAAAAATATCTTCAGCTCATACAGGAACTCTACAGTTAAAAAGTTTGGTGTCAGTACTCATTTTGTTTTTAATAGAAAATAATACTTTTATTCAGCAAGGACACATTAAATTAATCAAAAGTGACAATAAAACATTTATAATGTTACAGAAAATTTCATCGAAGAATCCTGAATACAAATTTATCACAGTTTTCACAGAAAAATATTAAGCATCACAACTGGTTTCAACATTAAATAAGAACAAGAAAAGTTTTTTTAAGCAGCAAATCCGCATTTTATAATGATTTCTGAAGGATCATGTGACTGAAGTCTGGAGTTCAGATGCTGAAAATTCAGCTTTACCATCACAGGAATAAATGACTTTTTAAAATATATTAAAATAGAAAACACTTATTTTAAATTGTAATATTTCACAATATTACTGTTTTTACTGTATTTTTGATCAAAGAACAGTCTTGAGCATAGGAGACTTATAATCTCTAAAACCGGCTATGTTACCAATATAACATGTATTCATAGTTTAAAATCCTTATTCTGTGATCACAAGCGATTGGTAATGTATGCGATTGGAAAGTATGGAAACCCTGTGTGAGAAACTGTGAGTAAATATAATGATTGTCCATGTTTTAAGTGCTGTTCAAAGAGATCATTATCTGAGTTGTGTCTGACACTGGAACATAAATGTGTTTTTATTGCTGTTCATGCATTTATATCTGTTTTTATTGCTGTCAGGCTCTCTGAGTGAAGAAGCCCCTCCCCCTCCCCGTGGCTTGGCAATGGGTCACCTGGCATCTCGCTCGTCTAACCCCATGGCAATGGCTCGTTCCCTGCCCGTGTCTGTACCTGTGTGGGGCTACAGGAACAACCATGCCCATCAGGGTGACTCCCATAGTGGAGAACGGGTCAGTTACACACCCGCTTCATACATGCCCTCATCTACATACCCTTCTTCTACAGCTTTTTTTTATTTATTTGTTTGCAGATGATGTATGCACTTTTAGTACAAAATATGTGTTAAATTGTAGGTAGCAAAATTATGCCACCAACTTAGATAACTCGTTTGGCCAATATGCAATGCACCATTTTTTAACAATTTCATATAAAATGGAAAATGATGAAGGAAATGTTTATTGCCAATATACACTACCTTTCAAAGGTTGGGGATTGGTAAGATTCCTTTAATGTTTTTGAAAGAAATGTGTATCAAAACTGCATTTATTTAATCAAGGATACAGTGAAAACAGTAATATTGTGAAATATTATTAGAATTTAAAATAACTTCTATTTTAATATGTTTTATATGAATGTTGCGCTGCTTAAAGGGTTAGTTCACCCAAAAATGACAATTCTGTCAGCAATTACTCACCCTCATGTTGTTCCAACCCTGTAAGACTTTCGTTCATCTTGGGAACATAAATTAAGGTATTTTTGATGAACTCTGAGAGCTGGCTCACTCCTTCAAAGGCTTCTTGGTAATTGCATCTGCCAGCCCAGAAAGTTAGTAAAGACAATGTTTAAAATAGTCCAAGTGACTACAGTGGCTCAACCTTAAGTTTATCAAGCGACGAGAATACTTTTTGTGTGCAAAAACCCCAAAAAATAAGGCGTGTGGGCCTCTGACGTGAGTTCACGCAAGTGCCACGACGCATACGCGAGATTTTTCATTTAAATTTTTCTGGAAAGAGCATTTATTTGAATGTTACAAAAGATTTATCTATGTAAAAGTATTTACTGTTACTATTGATAAATTGAATGCCTTCCTTGCCTTTTTTTATTTTATTTTATTTTTATCTGACCTAAACTTTTGAATGGTAGTATAAGTATAGTTTTGTTTGTTTCAATAGTAAACCAATATTTTCAGTGCCACAAATTTTTGTATTGACTCATTAGCTTTGCCACATGCTAACATTTTATTTAGTGTCACAAATCAGTCACTTATTGGGCTCCATTTTATTTAGACAACTTCCCATTTGGGGTGAAGGGATATTATTATGTAGTATTATGATAATTTTACCTTAAAAAAAAAAAAAACGGCCAGAAAACTTATTTTCCCTCTGGAAAATTTTCACTAAAGCTGTATTTAAATACATTTTGGGGGCTGAATCTATGTACTAAACATAAACGGGTGCAATATTATTGTACTGTATTATTGACCTAGTTATGGTTACAATGTTTTGTTGCCAGGTCCTTTCTGACTACCACCCTTGCTGACATTGTGATAAAATCCACGTAGATATTTGGTTTCTTTTGTAGAAAATGTTTATTACACTTCTTATATTTTTGTCATATATAATTACTTTTACATTTGTGTTCAGCTTGATTAAAAGGACTCTTTTATTTTAGGTGGGCTGTGCCGATCTGGACCACATAGCTGCCAGTATGAAAGCCCTGCTGGTTCCAGGGGCGACAGATGGAACGGAGATGTTTGGAGCACTGCCGCGACCTCGCCTTAACACGGGCGACTTCTCTCTTAAGCACTGAGAGAAGACCAATGTGTGCGTATGTATGAGCGTTTGAGCGTGCTTGAGAACGAGCCGTGAGCTTGTTTGTGTGTGAAAGTGATTTGAACAGAACTGGAGAGTTTAAAAGACACAAGATTTGATGGATGTTTTTAGCAAAGATGTTGCCAAATCTGAAGCTTTTCCTGCATATCATTAGTATTTCTATGGCGTTGAAAGTGGCAAAACCTTTACCAAACCTTCACATCTGCAGCAGGAGGAGGAGGATTTAATTAGCATGTCTTAATTGAAGAGTTTCTTCTGGCTTTGAATGATGGTTGTGGCAGACTTTTGTGCATTTCATTGAGAAACACTAACAGAGCAAATGTCATAACTGCATTACATTACTAATCGTGCCCTGTAACTGTCCTCTGCAGTGTGGGATTTACTGATAGTATATGAGCCTATTTACACACTGAGACACTCGCACATCCATCACCAGAGGAGCATTGTACATTAGCAAACACTACATGTTCTTGGAAATATAGACTACTGTGAATTCAGTAATGTATATTCCATGGCAGGATTGCCAAAGCTGACTAGATGTTAATGTGAATGCTTGCAAATGATGTCATTCTCTGCCTGTGTGGGCTCACTTTTATTTCCGATACTGTCCTGAAGACTTTCTATAAATCAATGCTTTGTAAAGCAAAAGGACAATGAGAGGACAAAGCTTTGAAAAAACACCAATGTTTGGGATTTCTCACCCACAAATGACTTGTTTCTGCATTATAACTGATTAATGTGCTGATAATGGATATGAATGCAGGAATATGTGTTGTATAACTGTTGATTAGTTTGATAACTTCTCAAAAAAATGTTGCTAGACTGAAGGATGTCAAAAATGAGGGTTTATAACACTACAGATGTCAACCAGCTGTGTTCATCTTAAACATTTCACATCTGTTCAATGGTTAAGTAAATCCGTTTTGAATAAAAGTTATTTGTTGTCGAAACCTGTTGCCTTTTTTGTCTTATTTTCCTCTAAAAGTTCAGTTTTTGTTTTGGTGTTGTTGAGTAAGCTGAAGTCTGAATACTCTCTGAGGAAGGTATGCTTCCGGTGTCCAGCAGAGGGCGGTGTTGACTTTTTCATATATTTGTTGTGCACAGTTACTCCGAGCTATCCTTAGCGTTCGTTTATGAGTTTAGCCTAAAGGCCTCATTATACTTCTGCGTCGGACCTACGCCGGAGCCTATACGCCGTAGGCAACGTGTTGGTTTTAATTTATACTTCTGTGTCGTTGTCCGCGTTGACGCGTAACCTAGGGAGCGTGTGAAACCCCGAGGGAGGGGTTCTGGCAGACCAATCACAGCGCTTGTGTCCGCGTAGAATTGACGCGTTGTTACATTTTTGGAGAGGTGCACGTCAGGATACGCCGTAGGGTACGCGCGCTACACACAGCCTACGACGTAGCTACGGCGGCAGTTCGACGCAGAAGCATAAAACAGGCTTAAAGGCCTCATTATACTTCTGCGTCGGACCTACGCCGGAGCCTATACGCCGTAGGCAACGTGTTGGTTTTAATTTATACTTCTGTGTCGTTGTCCGCGTTGACGCGTAACCTAGGGAGCGTGTGAAACCCCGAGGGAGGGGTTCTGGCAGACCAATCACAGCGCTTGTGTCCGCGTAGAATTGACGCGTTGTTACATTTTTGGAGAGGTGCACGTCAGGATACGCCGTAGGGTACGCGCGCTACACACAGCCTACGACGTAGCTACGGCGGCAGTTCGACGCAGAAGCATAAAACAGGCTTAAAGGCCTCATTATACTTCTGCGTCGGACATACGCCGGAGCCTATACGCCGTAGGCAACGTGTTGGTTTTAATTTATACTTCTGTGTCGTTGTCCGCGTTGACGCGCACCTGGGGAGCATGAAACCCCGAGGGAGGGGTTCTGGCAGACCAATCACAGCGCTTGTGTCCGCGTAGAATTGACGCGTTGTTACATTTTTGGAGAGGTGCACGTCAGGGTACGCCGAAGGGTACGCGCGCTACACACAGCCTACGACGTAGCTACGGCGGCAGTTCGACGCAGAAGTATAAAACAGGCTTAATACAACAAAGCCATCCATCTTAAAGGGACAATTCACTTTTCTTTTTTTTTAAAGTTCATTAATTACTCACCGTCATGCTGTTCCAAACCCATAAGACTTTCGTTCATCTTCGGAACACAAATGAAGATCTTTTTGACGAAATCTTGAGAGATTTCTGTCCCTGTATTGACAGCTACACAACTACCACATTGACACTTAAAAAAGTTAATAAAGAGATCTTAAAACGAATCCATATGAATTGAGCGGTTTAGTCCAGCATTTTCTGCAGAGACTCGATCGCTTTATATGACGAATGAACAGATTCAATTTAGGCTTTTGATAAATTTAGGCAGTCCCATTACCACTTCAAATGTCAGTCCCATTCATCTCAATGGTAGTTGCTTGACAGTTTCTTTAACAAATGTAAAACAAAATGTTAGACATAAATGCGTAAATTACTCTGGCTGGTGCATGGTACCATAAGAACACATACATAGAATTTTTTGTTTGTTTTTCTAGCAAAAAAAAAAAACGTTTGAATGGCAGTACCTGGTTTTAATGACATGTCAGCAATAAAAACAACACACCCCTCATATAAAACACAAATTAGTATGATTTTGAACTGGTTTATTAGAGCACGGAAATAAATATTCACTACAGAATCTGCATTTGTCATCACATGAAATATAAAATGAAAACAGTGACTATTCAAAATCATTAGTATAAAGATTAATGCTACACCAATTCAATTACTGGTTAAAATTATATATTATGAGGATGCACACTTTTTAACCAACCTAATGGTTTGTAACAAAGGCAGATTCAGGTTTAGAATGCAAATCTCCATTTACAGTTTTATTTCGTTATTGTAGTTAGAGACCTTTTTTTTTGCTTCTTACTCCCTACCAATAACATTTTCCTGCATAGCTATCCTCTTCTTTTCCTTACACCACCCTTACCCTGTTTTCTTCCAACCTCTCCTTCTTTTCATGTATTCCCCCCTTTACTGGTCCTTCTTTCGGATCCAGCAGTAGGAGTTCCTGCCTACCCAGAAACCAGGGAAGAGCTTCTCATTTAATTTGGCTGTAAATCGATGAACCAGTTTGACCTCCTTGGAGCCGTTCTCTCCCTCTTCAACAAGGTAAAACTTGATGATGCCAGCTGGCTGGTCAGCGTAGATGCCGATGACGGGGCTGAGAGGAGCCTGGAATTCTGTGTTCTCTCCATTGTGCCAGACATGGTAGCAGGATCCGGCCCAGCCAACACCCCATGACAGGTCATTCTCTCCCAGGCCACACGAGCCATCCTTAGCTTTTCTCCCTGCGCTTTCACACGCTGCCCCGATCACCACCCAGCCCTCACAATCCACCTCCCAGTATCCACGATTGCCCAGAAGACCCTCCTTACACAGCACCTTCAGGAGGATATTGTCAAAGTCAGTTATATGCTTACTGCATGTTGACCATGACAGTCTTACAGATTACATTCTGTCATCATTTAGTTACCCTCATGTCATTTCAAGCCCGTATGACTTTCTTTCTTCTGTGGAACTGTGAGTTGAACTTGAGAACTGGATCAGTTTGATTTGCAAACGGATCATTCAGACTCGTCTTGTAAAGCAAATCGACCGATTCATTGAAAAGATAAGACTCACAATCACAATACAATCACATATACTGAATTATGAATTAAATTGTAATTATGAAAAAAGAGAGAGAGAAAAAGTCATAATTATGACAAAAACAGTTGACAACAAGACAAACTTTGAAGTTGGCTTGAGAAAGCCTGAAAGTTTGAAAAAGTGTTAAAAGCTTGGATTTTGGAGTTTTCAATTTGAAGTAGTTTGAAGTTTAAAGTAATTTTAAAGCTTAAAGTTGAAGGTTTTGAAGGCAATACAGAAAACAGACATAGAGAGATAGATAGATAGATAGATAGATGACAGACTTACTGCTTAATGTTTAATGTTGCTATAGCGTATTTTAACACACTGCTAGCACGAATTAGCATGTTTTAGCACATTGCTAGCAGGAATTAGCATGTTGCTAGGATTTTTTAGCATGTCACTAGCATGTCCTAAGGTAGTTGCTAGCTTTTGCTAGTGATGGATATTTGGTGGATGAAGCTTAAATACTCTATTAGAGTTTTGTATAAAAGTTTTGACCCCCGGAATGAAAGTCTATGGGACTTTTCCTAGTTTTGATCAGTTAGAAAAGAAGCACACTAAGTCAGAACACTCTGAAGGTTTGGCCTGAGTTTGGTGGTTCTAGCTTGAAAGCCCAAGGAGGAGTAAGAGTTGAAAACTTTAGTCTCAGAATAATAATGATAATAATAATAATAAAGTTTAAATAGCATTTCAGTAATAAATGAAAATTATGAAATAAAAAGAATAATTATAACATAAAACATTATGAGACAGTCACAATTCTTACAAAAAATGTAAATTTTGATTTCATATGTCATAATTCTGACTAGTTTTCTCATAATCATGACTTAGTATCTCATAATTTCAACTTTTATGTCATAATTATGACTTTAAGTCATGTTTTTTCGTTAATCAGTGTTTATATGTAAATAAGCACTTCAGTTAAATCTGATCAAATCATATTGTATATATATCGTGTACATCGTGTCTCTTCAGAAGAAATGGATTAAACCACTAAATTCATATAAATTACTTTTACAATGTCTTTCTGTACTATGTGAAGCTTGACCATTTTGACTATGTAATGGATGGACAAAAAAAATGGGAGAACGTTCATTTTGTTCTGAAGATGAATGAAAGGTTTGGAAAGACATGAGGCTTAAATGATGACAAAATGTACATTTTTGTGTGACCAAAGCCCTTTTAAAGCATAAATAAAAAAGACAGTACTAAAAGAAAGAGTTACATGAGTGGATAGAAAATTGATTTTTATATTATACTACAGATCTGAACAACAACAACAACAACAAAACATAGAGACAGATAGAGGAGACTGACTTACATACCTGTGGTGAATGTTCATATCTCTCTGGTCTGTCCAGAACAGGACACACTTCCTCTGACATACGTGACACTTTGGTCCCACCTTCTGAGAGCCACAACATTTTCTGAGAAGTTCTGTCATCCAGAGAAAGATTTATCCAATCTGAGAGGGAAATAACATTTCAGAGGACAAGCGGCTATAAACGTACTATAAAGAATATATAAAAGGACTGTCCCATGCCGATGCGTACACTTCATCAGCTCAGCTCTAGTATTGGGTTCGGTGATGTTGGGCTCATACGGTGGTGCCTTTGCTGTGATGGAAGGGAGAAGAAAGAGCAAGAGGTCATTATAATATTTACCACGACTGCACAATCCTACTTAAATGTCAGCTGTCTAATGGAGGCTCAGGCTTCAGGTGATCTCCATTGTATTATGATCCACTCCCATTAACACAATTAAGACAGAGAGGTGTAAAGACAGCAGCTGTGCAGAACTCACCTTGAAAATGTCACGGTAATGATCACATATGCAAATCATATTGTCAGATTTACATGCTATTTTGATCTGAGTGTCCAGATCTGTTATACTATAAGAAAACAATGTTCTCCAAACTTTAAAAGACCTGAAATAACAATCTGTTTGTGAGATGGTTTTTAGTGAGCACTCATGAAATCTAACTAATCTAATCATGCACTGCAAAAATATATTTAAGAAATTTCATTAGACAAAAAAAAAAAAAAAGATCCAACAACTTGTGCTGTGGAAAATTATAAGTGATAGGAGCGTCACACAGATTTTTACAGCAGATGCCATTAAAAACCCTGTGAGTCTATCCCTCACACTCAGTCTCCCTTTCATTCCTGTCATGGCGCCACTCTGAATAAGGTCTATAGGGGGCGCTCTTATGAAGTGATGGAAGTTAACAGTAAACAGTACAGTACAGTAATGTAGGATTGCATGGTTCACAAGTACCTGCAGGATTTGCTTCTGCTTTTGATCCTTTTCCTCCTGTAGGAGTGAAAATTGACATCAATTAGCATCAGGGGTTAACCTCAAACCACTTTAAATGAAGCAATAGGCAGTTTTAGCATTACACTGACGCTACACAAGCATTTTCTAGAGTCTTCCATTTCTATCCATTGCTTTTCTGATCCCCCTTCCTTACCTCTTGTGTGCAATTTATCAGCCTATGGTATGCCATTCATCTTCCCCCACTGTTGTTAGCATTGAATCATATAGTTTACCCATGCCTGTCAGGGTTTAGGTTACATCTAAGAAGCATGCTAGACCTAAACTTACATTCACCATGGACACACATCATAGGCTCTGACAGCAGTTTCTAAGAATACTTCATTTCTATGGTGTTAGTGGCGTTGGCATGTTTATGTCCAGCAGTGGGCTTGCGGGTTTAACACTTTTCTCTCTATTGTTGATTTTCACAAGCACCTTCTCAGAAAACCATTTGAGGTCTTCTGGCTCATAAATTTTTTGCCTTCTTTTGTTAATGTGGACATTAACATCAGTTGCTCCCTCCCTTCGGTTATCATAATGCTCAGTGGCATTAAGTGTATTAGGTCAACTTGTTTGTCAGTTTAAGTGTTAAGTGCCAGAGGGCCAGAAGGTCACTGTAACAATGAAATGTACAACTAGACTTCCACATAGTGTCCTGAAAAAGAGCGTGGTAGTGGTTAAAACAGAAAGGTTGCTGGTTTGAGGCCTGCAAGTTGCAATTCTCTCTCTCTCTTTTTTAAAAAAAAGTTACATGGCTATATATATGGTTATATTTAGGCTTTTTATGGCTTCATTGGACTGAACAGAGTAGAGATTAAAGAGGAAACCACATAGTGGAGCAAGAGGCACATGTTCAGCAAAGGACCTTGAGCTGGCAATCAAACTCGGGTCTGCGGAGTCGCAGTTGCGTTGTATGTCAGAGCGCTGACCTCAGTTAAATATCTACAAATTCTTAAGAGAAGATCAATTTACTTAATAAGCAAGGCTGCGTATTATGTTTTCAGAGAATGTATCTTTATAGAATTGCACTTTTACCACAAAAAAAAAATATTTGGGCAAAATACAAATGTGCTTTGTTTTACTGCATTGACATACATTTTTAAGTATAAAATTTTTCAAAACTAGTGAAAAAGTCTATACACTTGGATTTTGACTAAAATATGAATGCAGTTTGCAGTGTTGCTTCTCAAATAAATGAATCTTATTTTAAGGTATATTTTTAGCCATTTTATTTTAGATATTTTTTTATGTTTTAAAATATTTGAATGCTTTATTTTTTAGATATCGGTACATCAAAAGACTAACACTTTAACACTTTATTTTACTATGTCCTTGTTACACATTACATGTAGTTACTGTAATAATAACTATATATGCATATAATTACAACCAAACCCTATAGTAAGTACATGTAGTTCATTATTATTACTCAGTATTTAAATGTATAATTACACTGTAACACGGACACCTTAAAATAAAATGTAACCATGTCATATTTTCAGTGTAGGGTTCTGCTGTCGGCTGATAAAAAAAAAGGTCTGAAAGTGACACCTTGCAGAATTTTTGTCTCACTTTCAGCGAAACCAGATACCATCAGATATCACCATCAGAGGTGACTGGCATCACTATAATGGATCTTCGTGACAGCGTGCAGCCCTAAATGATCGGGTCAGCTGTGTACCAATGCATACAGGACATGGACTTCCGTACACCTGTTCAAGACCCCCACCACTGTTTGTGATCTTGCTGACAATCACTGAAAACAGATCATTTCAGTAATCACCATCATCGCCAACATTATCATTGTTATACATCTCAAAGACAAACATGCTGTATGCACAAGCAGGCCCTTGAGGCCATCAAGTAATTATGAGATACAAGCTTGAACAAATGGAGGATAATGAAAAATGGCGGTGCAGTCATTAATCCTTATTAATGTTAAGCACATGAAATGAAACTTAGAAATAATCCAGGTGCACATATAAATTCCATCAATGACTTTGGGCTTAAAGAGGCAGTTATAGAGGAATGGATGGTAGAGCAATGAAGGGAACAGAGGTTGAAAGGGATCAAGGCAAGAGATAAGCAACTGCTGCTGACAGTTCACTCCATCAGTCACAGCCTGTTTCACCCTCTCTTCGGGACCTCTCCCTTATAGGGGCTGGTATGGAGGGACTCAGAAAGAACAAGAGGGAGGGGTCGAGCAGAACAGCCAGCATACTATACTATAACCATGGTCATGAAGCAGAGCTCCAAAATAAAACAAGTCAGAAAGATCTCGGTGAATCTCTGTTCACGCAATTTAAAGACGCACTGACAGCTCTTCAAGTTAGGGTTTTCTCCCTGGTGTGAGATTCAACCCTGGTGTTTTGTGAGTGGTAACTCGGTGGAGAACGACCATGAGTGGAAAAATTATGTAAACAAGAGGTACATTAAGGGGGTCTGGGGGACAACCTTGTTTCAAAATCCCTTATGTCTAATGAGGGGTCAGAAAGCTTCGTTCATTCACATCTTTCACCAGATCAACACACAGCTGTGAAAGGTTTGGCACAGATCAGAAGACATAAACAACAAAACCCCGGAAAAGGTCATTTTCTTCCCGGACATCAAGTTTACGGTCATTTCCATTAAAGGTGACAAATTATGCCCTTTTCACAAGGTATAATATGAATCTGTAGTGTCCCAAGAATGTGTCTGTGAAATTTCAGCTCAAAATACCCCCCAGATCATTTATTATAGCTTGTCAAATTTTCCCACACAAAAACACTCCATAAGTTTGCTTTATGAAACAGAATCAACTGACAGTAAGTCTGACTAACCAAAATAAGCCTGGCTTGTATTCTAATCTTGTTTTGTGGAACAGCCCTCTGGTGCGTCTAAAAGTTGCAGTCTCTTCCGGAAACTCTCCGTAAGGCTGCACTCCGCTACTGGTTATTTCTAAGATTTTGGATGAGTGAGATTCACATGTTTTGTTATTGTTATTAGTAAGTTGTTATATGGCAACTTATGCTGGGGAACTAACCTGAGGGCTGTTCCATAAAACAAGATTAGAATACAAGCCAGGCTTATTTTGGTTAGTCAGACTTATTGTCGTTGGATTCTGTTTCATAAAGCAAACTTAAAATAGTTCAAACTCAGTTACTCTGGCAAATTATGTTGGGAAACTAACCTGGTCCAGGGCAGGCTAACTGTCAGGCTAAGCCTGAGTTGTTACACCGTTCCTCTAACACTGACAACCAGGAACACAATGATATTGCCACTGACACTCTCATACCATTATTTGACTTAGACATGAATAAATAAATAAATAAATAAATAAATAAATAAATATTTTTTTTTCCCATAGACAATTGATATTATACAATATAATTTAACACGTTTGTAAGTCTTGTATCATTTATCATTTATACATATACATATACATATACATATACATATACATATACATCCTACAGGTGTTCTTTCCTTACTGGTTAAATTTTTTGTGCTCATGTTTTAATTAGATTGTTTTAAAGATTTATGAATACATTCCTCTCTGGTTTTGTTTGGCAGCTGTAGTACATTTTTATGGTTATTAGAAGAACATTAGAACATTACAATCTTTAACAAAAGCTTTATAAAGAAGTTAAAATCACAAAATTAAATAAATAATTACAAAAGCATGCTTTTGTTAAAATTTAGTATGTGCACATACAAAATTTTAACCAGTAAGATTAATCTGAGCTTAGTAATTGGCCAACAGTATATTAGCCTACATTTGATTTGCCCCATTACAATAGTCCCTTTACAGTTATTGCTATCATAAAAATACATACATACACACACACATATATCAATTCCCTTTTATGAAACCGCTTTAGCCCAAATTTATTTATGTTCATTCAAATCAGGTGTTGGAGTTAATCCTCGCTTTTCTTAGCGTCTTTTATGAAACAGCCCTGTGGACGTTTCTGAATGGTTTGTGTATAGCCAAATTTATGTAGTTGTAGTGGAGTTAAATTGATTCATCTCGTTGACTTAATGTACTGTCATGTTCAACTTTTACATGAGTTGACACAGTTCCCTGAGGTCTTTATAAGACAGCTGTTAAATGTTTTGGTCAAATGTGTTCTGTGCTCATCTGTGCAGCCAACAGAACAATTTGCATGCTTTGCTCGAACTTTTGCCATTGCGTTATATCTGGTTACAATGTTGTCGCTTGCGAAAACCAAATGAGTGGGGGCGGTAGGCTAATATTATGATGATAAGATCCACTTCCTACGTCAGAATGCAATGCTTAATTCAAAATGTGGGTAAAATATGCAAAATCAATATCTAATTATATAAATTTGTTACGTAGGCTATATATTGCGCTTTTATTGATATTCAGAGTGCTTTAGCATATATGGAAGGGGGGAATCTCCTCAACCACCACCAATGTGCAGCATCCACCTGGATGATGGACGGCAGCCATATTGCGCCAGAACGCTCACCACACACCAGCTTACTGGTGGAGAGGAGACAGAGTGATGAAGCCAATGTTTGTGTGTGTGTGTGTGTGTGTGTGTGTGTGTGTGTGTGTGTGTGTGTGTCGCATAAGGTTTCTGCTGCTTGCAAACGGACTCTTTTGAGGAGAATTTGGGAATTTGTTGCCCTGATTCCATACTATGCGCAAATACACTGTAGGCTCACTCTCGCTCGTATCCAAGGTAAATCATCAACACTATCACCCCTTGTGTTTTATTTAATTAAATACATCATAATCAGCTAAAACGCATGCGCAGGGTTAGGCTACTTTACTTTCAGAACAAGTGCGCACCCGAGTCCGTGTTGCTTTCACATTCACGCGAACCGCGGCACGGTTCGAGTGCAACCGACCTCAGACCACCTCTTCCAGGTAGTCTCGGGTTCGGTGCCCCAGTGCGCACCGGGGTCCACATGACAGCGTTCACATTAGCGATTTTTCATGCAAACCGTGCCCCGTTCCGAACTAAACTGCCAGTGTGAAAGCACAGAGAAGACTTCGGTTTAACGTCTCATCCGACGGACGCTGCTTTTTGACAGTAGCCTATAGTGAAAAAAAAAGCTTAAACAGTCTTACAAAAATAGTGCTTCTAAAGTAAATGTATTATATATAGGCCTACTTATATATATTCTTAAAATATAATACATTTACTTGAAAAATCACAATTTTTTTGTAAAACTGGAAAATAAGATTTTTTTCTTTGCATTACAGGAAATTACAAACATGTAGTAAGAGTAGTGAAGATTGATAAGGTTGTGTCATTCACACTTGTGGACACCATGAGCATGGCATCACGGTAAAACCTGCTATATCATCCATGTTATAGTTTCAACATAATTTATAAACTACATGAAACCTTGTCCTTTTATTAAATCTTTACAATAAAACTGGCATCATATAAACTGGAACAACCTTCTACTGTTGAGTAAGTTTGAGCTTCACCTCTTCTTAGCATCAGCAGCTATGTTGTCGACCTCAGGGTCTTTGCTAGGCTTTGGTGTCTTTTGTTGGTGATGACAGTGCAGAAAGCGAGTTGTTTGTGTTGGACACGTCCGTAGCGTGTCTTGCCAACCCCTTCCATGCACCCAGCCACTATGGGCATGCTGGGATGGTTCATATTTGATGGATGGATCAAGGAGATGCTATGCATGATGATTTGAGAGGGAAGGCGATGGATATGATCTTGTGGCCCCCCGAGTGTTGAAAACCACATGCTGAGTGTCGGCCTTCTGTTGATTGCTTACTTGAAACAGGCCCGATGGAAAATAACATGAACAGACAGATGCACAAATAGAGGGATTAATGTCTGTAAAGGGAGATTTTGGAGGTGTGACACATTACAGTCCTGAGAAAGACATTCTACCCGCTTGGGTAAGAGACGTTCTCGGGTATTGGTTAGATCAGATCTCTCTTAACATTGATTGAGGTGGTTTCCATGCTGACTTAGATTCCAGAGAATTACACGCTCATGGTGTCTCATGAGCTTGTGGTGACTAATCTTGCCGAATATTGCCATGCCCAGTAAGTCAGACCCAACTTGGCTAAATCACAGAAGGCATACAAGGACAGTAGAGCGGTGGAGATGAGTTACTGTGGAGGGTTTTACACTTCATTACGCCTGTGATCAAGAAGGCGGCATGTCATCATTGAGAAGTTCCTAAGAAATCAGTGGAAGCCTCTTTTCAACTTTTAATAAGGTGTTAACAAGGTGAAAGGCAATACTAAAAATTATATTATATTATATTTAATTTGACATGTTTACTTATTTTATATTGTTTTAATTGAAAATGATGAATAAGATTTTTACATTTTAATACAATATAAATATTACAAATTAAAATGAGCAAGACATTTTAATCAAACTAAAATTGAAATGAAATTAAGAGCAAGATGGAAGAGAAAGAGATAGAGTTGTTGAGATGACAGATGAGGACGACGTGTTAAAGTAGAAGGGTGAAAGAGGTACCGTGCAACTATATTAACACTTTGAAGAAGATTCATCTGATGAATGCAGATCGGGTTACTTTTGTACATATAGCCTATGATGCAATTATTTACTTACAGTGTTGGGCATACACAGTATACCTTTACAGTATTTGTAAATGCTGAGTAAAAGCCTCGTTTATGTGTACATGTCACATTTGACATCTTTAAAGCACTTTAAATAGTATGTAAGTGATAAGACTGCTTGAGTCTAGAGGATTTTTAACAACATGCTTATCTTAAAATATATGCGGGGCCGAGAGAGAGTGGTCTTGTATGAGCATCTTTCCTCTTATTATAATTTGTTGTGGAAAGATTGAGTAGAGCAGCTGCTAAACTCTTTGTCTCTGTAAAGACTATTATTATTTTACTGTGAGATGTTAAGCTGTGCACAAGAGCCTGGAGAGTAACAGTATGACAATAATGTCCAAGGTGCCCTCTCCTCATGCTGTCGACCGTTAGTCTTTCTTGTGTACCTATGATCTCGGCTTTCTCAGAGTATATGCAACTCACACAAACTGTCAGAATAACCTTCCATCAAGTCAGCATTGTGGTGACACTTTTAGTTTGGGTACTGTCACCAGAGCTGTAAATACTGCAGGTCCTAGGCATGTAAACTCGGTTTGAAGTGTCTAGAATGATGTGTGTTTGCATGCAGGTGCATTCCATAGTCTGAGATAAATTATTATCTTTACATTTCAGACTACGGTCACACACACACAAATGAGGACGTCCCTAAACGGAGGTTGTCAGATTTAGCTTACTACAAAGTTGTCCACAAAAATGGTTAAGGCACACACACAATTTTCCCCTTCTGTTCCAATCATACCTGTCAGTTAGGTTATTTTATGTTTTAAATTGTGTGATATACCACAATAATATATATTATATTATATTATATTATATTATATTATATTATATTATATTATATTATATATAAATACAAATATTTATAAATTAAATAACGTAAAAAATAAAAAAAATTATCAAACTAAATATAATTATACCATAACCACAAATATAGACTGTTTACTAGGGCTTTTCCTCAGGCAACTTAATTTTCTTCTGTTCTCACTTATTTAAAGCACAAGTTTTACTTATTTACTTCTAGAGTGCCAGATTATTAAAAATATCAAGCAACATCCAATTGTGCATTTGTAGCAAGTTACAGTTCTTAGCTTAATTGAGGCAGAAAGTGACAACAAGGTGTCCTGGCAGACAGGTGAGCCTGTTTGGAAAATAGTACATTGATATAGGTGAGGCAATGAGAGCAGTCCTTACCTGATTTCTTTGCTTCAGGCATGATTCCGTTGGTGCTTGGGGTACTACTGGGCATTGCAGGGGTGGATGAGCGTCTTTTGACTCAGAGTCTCTCAGTCTCTGGGTTCCCTTCTTATTCACTCTGAAAAAAGGGGGGAGGAAAAGACACTGCCTATGGGGAGGGGGTCTGTAGGTGGCCGAGGTCGTGAACACCAGGTTGATCCTGTCACTTAAACCATGTGTAGTTCATGTGTACCATGAAATGAGCCAATATAAGGATATAGTACCGCACACATACACACAGTTGTGAATATGAAGCAGAAAAAAAAGTGCAGAGTGCAAAAGTTTCAAGAAAATAGCAGGTTATTTTAGTTTCTTTCACTGAAAGTGTTTTGTGCAAAAAGTGTTTACTTTTTTTTTGTTTATACAAAAAGAAGAAAAGAAAAGGTTTTCTGACCGCAGCATTCAGCAGGGCGTCTGACATTGCACTCACATTACTGTCACGCCTGAAGGACATCTTCACACGCAACCCGAAATGTTGTGGGAAATGTTATGTATCCACAGCAACTTTGCCAATACTGAGATTTTGGACTTGCAAATGGACCTGGAGGGTGTCATAAAAAGCCGAAGATTTAGACTAATCTTACCTTTAAACCACCTCAAAGCAATGCGGTTTGAAATAAATGATTTAGTGATATTGCTGACACTTGGCTGCAGAACTTGTCACACCTCATATAAGGCCACCAAAAACGATAATATCCTTAATGGAACAAAAGGATCGTAAAAAACAAATATGTACTAATCTAAGGTGGATCCACTGAACCGTATTACAGCACATTATCGCTTCGTAATGAGACATTTCTTCATCTTCGACTTTAATGCTTGAAAGCAGACTGTCGATTATGTAAGTATCTAGCCCATCTTCATTCCTGATAAATGAGACAGGTGTATTCCTCCTCTCTCATTCTTTTCACTCTTAGCACCTCGGTTCTCTTTAACATGGTAATAAAAAACGGCTTCCCTTCCACTTTGAAGACCTGCAAGTTAGTCGGTGGAATTTTAATAGGTGGCAACTGTAAGCTATGTTTAGCTAAAACACAGTACATTGTGTGGGTTTGTGAATGTATAAGACACTTTAAGAGACACCCTAACCATACCTCCCACCGAAATAGCGTCGGTGGAATGACAATGTAGGTTAACCAGCACAATGTTTGTCTGTTCTGCATAAATCAGAAGTAACTATTATCAAAAGATATTGTCACAAGATAAAGATTCCAGTTTCCAATACGAAAAGTCTTTTATTATTATTATAGTAAACTGGTGTGCGTTAAACGCAAACAGACCAACAAAGTGAAGGAGAGGAATTAAATACACATGAACTAAAATGACAAACAGCTGTGAAGATTAGTGTCCATGGAAACTGGTTAGTGGTGTGAAATTCAAACAAAGGAACACGTGATGAATGAAAACAAACTAAAAGTTCACGAAAGCGAAACCAAGAACAAACGCAACTGAATAAGCACGACAGAACACCCCATCCTGGAAGGCTCAACCTCGTGGTGGACGAGGAGGAGGTGAAGGGATGGTGATGGAAGGACGGCGATGAGACCCCGGCAGCGATGGTGGACATCCGATGGCACAGACCCAGAGCCTAGAGACACAACAGCCCACGGCGGAGTCGAGGGAGGGAAGAGCCAAAGTGGAGTAGAGACTGACGTCAACTGGGGGAAGACCGGAGGCAAAGCCGATGGATCACAGGGCGCAGAAGGAGAGCCGATGGAGCAGAGCGGCATCACTGGCATAGGCAACGAGCATCTGAGGTGGAGCCAGATTACCCGAGGACTGAGGCGATGCCGGTGTGATGGAGGACTGAAGCATACCCGAAGGGAAGCAGGAGCCCGCTGCAGCCATAGGGCTGGAGGAAAGGAGCGAAGTGGAAGATCCGCAAGTCCGTGGCAGAGGTGGGGTGACGACTGACCAAGGGGGAGCTGATGGGACGAGGGAACCCAGTGGAGTCGAAAGGCCGAGGGTGGACCCATAGAATCTTCTCGCTCAGGCACTGATGGAGTTTGTTCGACCTGAGGCTTGACGTCACAGCTTTGCCTTACAGATGCATGGTGAAGGGCTGCAAACTTCCAGCAGAGCCGGGGCTGGAGGACTGGCTGAGCAGATGGAGGGTCCTCTTTCTTGCGAGGGTCAACATTGTCCACTTATCATCGGGCTCTGGCTGACGCATCGCAGCGGGTGGTAGCTCTGTCTAAGGGGGGCTCACGATTCCTCCATGGCCACAGGTGGTGAAACAGGCTCTGGATCCAGATGTGTTCTGGACAGGGGGTAGACACTCTCCAGAAACCAGATGATGACATCCCTCCAGTTTATTCCAGAGGTGTCTGGGGGGTCTATGGTATAGAGGTAGTTAGCCCAGATCCAGAACAAAGACTTCAGGGTCTTGTCGTCGAAGGGGCTGGTGATGGCAAGACGACAGTGATGTGTCTTTCTCGAACGAGTCGGCACTAAGAGCCAGTTCTTTGTACCAAACGAGAAGAGCCGACTCCCATTCGGGGAGAGCCGAATCTTCAGACGCAGGCAGGGGCGCAACTTTTTTTGGATGGGCACACCATGTGGCCAATCACATGGGAGGATAGACTAGGATCATACCATTATGTGAAAGAAGGAAGGGGGACACACGCTCCGAACATAGCGAGTATAGTGGTACAAGCCAGGTACATAGAGCGACAGAGAGAGGCAGGGGAGCCGGATATAAATGCAACCGCGTTGGGAGAAAGTGAAGAACTGAGCGAAAACCGAAAAAGCAGCAGCATCTGGCTGCACTTCAGTGATATTGGAGACTTCTCAAAAACAGGACAAATAGTCACAGAGAGGAGAAATCGCATCAGCCCATCCAAGCTGAGGCATCTGATATTGAAGTTTTATTGAAATGTTAAATAGGAACTGTTTTTTTTTTTTTATATATATAAAAACATATATAAAAAAGGCTTTTATGAAAACACTGAATAAAAAAAAAATTGCTTACCAACATAAAAATCATTCACAATTGCTAAATTAGGCTAAAATAGAAGTCAGAGTAATACTAAATGAAGAGCCATTTGGGAGCCGTAAGAGCCGAATCTTTGAAAAGAGACGGACTTCCCATCACTACAAGACGACACGTTTTCAGCGAAATCTTTTGGGTTGGTCGATCTGTCACAAGATGGAGACGATTCCACAGGGCCGAATATAAAAAGTCCTTAATAATGTAAACTCTGGTAAAATACAGAGTGTTTAAACAAATTCAAAACAAAATTTTAAACAAATGCAAACATAAATATCAACCAACACACACAGGCTGAAGGAGAGGAACTTAAATACACATGGTGATGAACTAAATGACAAACAGCTGTGAAGAATAGTGTCCATGGAAACTGATGAGTGGCGGGAAATTCAAACAAAGGAACACGTGATGAATGAAAACAAAGTAAAAGTCTATGAAACGAAACTAAAAACAAACACAACTGAATAGGTGTGACAATTATATATATATATATATATATATATATATATATATATACACACACACACTTGTGGTTTAAGCAGAACAGATAAATTAACAACAATAATAACAGAACTAATAAAAATAGTAGCACAAATGCAATATTAAGTATGATATGATATATCATATTATATAGGTGTGTGTATTGTTATATACAATATAAAAAATATATATATACAAAATATATGATTACATATTATTCAGTAGTTATGAATATATTACTATAATATTTTATATCATTTAATATTCCATTTGTGATTAATATAATATAATTTAAAATAATATAATATAAAGTAAAATACACAGATTAAATGTCACCTTTATATATATATATATATATATATAATCACGTTAATGTGTCAATAGCAAAATCAAAACCGTGAGATGAGACCTCACTAAACTTTTGCAGTAAACACAAGCTCAGAATACTTAAAATCACAGTAGCATCCCTGGCGCTCTGAGTAATGGGTAGTCATGGCGACAGCTGATCAGACAGTGACAGGATGTGAGATTTATGACTGTCCACTGACAGAGGCCTCTTCTAAACAGAGGTTTCTGTTTCCTTTTCCTGCCATGTTTATGTGCTCTATTCTCATATGCCAGTCCTTCTTGTGGACATATTTCAAGTGGGATTGAGTTCAGAATCAGACTTTATATTAGCAAAAGTTGAGCAAGTCGCATACCATGATACATTTCTCCTGGGAAAAAATTAACAAAATGTTTATTCCCTGAATAAACAACAACAACATTTCAGTCTGAATAACTTACAAATATTTTGTGACCTAAATGCAATACTGACTAAAACTAGCATGTCAAATTGTGTTTGTTATTCTCTTTTTGGGCTTTTTGTGTCTTTCTCTGTGTGTTCAAATAGTGGCAGGCGGAGAGCGAAAGAGTGAGCCAGAGAGAAATGCCCTTATGACGCCACACACACTACTGTTCTGTCTCAGTTTCAAGCATGTGCTTCTTGGTATCCACACATTCATCAGGGCTGTGATGATAGTTCTTCACTGAATGATCTATTTGTAGAGAAATTCACAAGTTACCTAATACCAAACATTTAGAGAGGGCTAAACGCTTGAGATTTGTAAAGTCAAATGTACAATGTTTTACTTCTCATTGGTTTAACAGTTAAAGCCGGGAAAACAAATGAAGGTCTCCTGCTTGGTCGTTTACCTGGTACATTTGAGCCCACCAGGGCTGTTTACAGTGGCCAGTAAGCACAAAGATGTCAGACCTTGGCATACCAGCAGATCCCTTTACTTGCAAATGACTTTAAAATTCATTCAAGCTGTTTTGCTCGCTTCAGAGTTTAACCATGACTTTGACTTTGGCCTGGACACAAAGAGACTGACAGTGATTGATTAAGGTCATTGACTTCTCCTGCTCCATGGGACTACAAAATCTTTCAGAGAACATGGGTGGGTGGTGTGGTCAAGGGTTTAGGGGAACACGATAGAGTGTTGTCTGTGCTGAGCCTCGTAAGATCCAGATTTACCACACACTGCCAAAGTTATACATGAACGGACCCAAGACAAACAGGCCCACAAGCTGAGAATGACTGACAGCTGACAAAGATAGCCACAGAAAGGGGACATGAGCATATGGTCTGCGGGAGTCGATCAAGAACATTCTATCCCCAAGTTCACTTCTGTTTACAGCAAACAAACCACTAGCCGCACATTGGCAACGTCTTATGAAATAGCAATGAGAGAATGGATAAAATCTCAGAGAAGAGCCATGTCTGTTGAAAGTCAAGCTTTGATGATTAATCTCAACCAACTGTTGCCGTGAGCTGCCTTTATCTGAATATAACTGGGGGGAAAAAGTCCCTTTCATATCACCTACATTATAATTCAAAAGTAAAAGTTTGGTAGGATTTTTTCATGCTTTTGAGAGAAGTTTCTTATGTTTACCACTGCTACATTTATGTGAATACACATACAGTACAAGCAGGAAATAAAGTGAAATATTTTTTATATATTTTAAAGTGTACTTTATTCCTGTGATGGTAAAGCTGAATCCTCAGCATCATTACTCCAGTCTTCAGTGTCACACGATCCTTCAGAAATTATTTTTATATGATGATTTGGTGCCCAAGAAACATTTATTATCAATGTTGATAACAGTTGTGCTGCTTAAGGAATACCTCTGATGGATAAATATGAAGTTCAAAAGAACAGAATCTCTTGCAATATTATACATGTCTTTTTAATTTCAATTGAATGTGTCTTTGCTGAATAAAAGTATTAATTTCTTTAAAATATATATATATATATATAAAGAAGCTGTAATATACACTGTGAATACATTGTAACCCATAGCGCACTTCACTTTTTACCAGTAAACTTCTCAGGCTTATGCTCAGTTATTTATGGCATCATTGTGCAAAGAGAAGTGGTATTTCCAGCATCAACATTTAAAATAAACCCAAATGGCACTGGGTCAGAATACAAGACAAAGGAGGTAAAGACAAGAGCATTAGATGGAGTTGTAAAGATCTCCATCCTCTGGTCACCTGTTAAGGCGCGAACAAACTACACGCTTCATTCCACTGAATTCCATTCATACGCATGCGAATGAGGGAGAGAAGAAACTCAAGCTCAAGCAAATCATTTTTGCATATGTCGATGTGTTCCAAAGTTCAAGTTCGGGAAACTCTGCCCAGCGAATTCCTTTCACGTGAAGACGTGTGACTAACAGAAGAATACGGTGACGCATTGCTGCCACATACATATTATTTTTTCCTCCCAATTATGTCGTAATAACGAGATCTTATGTCGTAATAACGAGATCTTATGTCGTAATAACGAGATCTTATGTCGTTTTAACGACATCTTTTCTCGTAATAACGAGATCTTATGTCGTTAAAACGACATCTTTTTCTCGTAATAACGAGATGTTATGTCGTTAAAACAACATATTTTTTTGCCCTTATAAGGACATGTGTAGTCATGTACAAAATATGCCTTTATCCACATAAAATTGACAGCCTATTGCGCCTTTATCACACGTTCAAAAAGCTTAAGCAAATATAGAAGCCCCCAATCATGCAAAATTAATCAATGAGGCCCTTTTTTGAAAATATATTTTATATAGGCTAGGATGTTTTATATTTTATATATAAGTTTTTTTTAATATGATATATTATATAGGCCTAATAAGATTTATTTTTGTTAATATGCTATATCTTCATTACCTAGAGATATAATTAAAAAGTAGTCAAAACACATCTAACAGAACATAGCCTAAGTTGTTTATTTTTTACAACATTGTGTTCTTATTTTGTTTAATTAACGAAATGTCAATCTTCGTCTTTATAACAGAAGATACAATACAATACAAAAATCTTCAAGATAACGGATTGTCACCTTATAAACAGTCATTTTTTAATGGAATAATACACCCTTATAATAAAGAAAAAGCTTCAGTGATAAAGAATATGAACGCAATGCATTTAATTATACGTTAAGCGTTTTCCTTCCATAGAAACCCTTTATTATAAAGAAAATAGGTGGCTCTTAACGTGTCTTTCTATGGGAGGATGGCATAGCGGTGCATAGCAAATATTCAATGCATTCAATGCAAATATTCAATGGTATTCAATGCAAAACAAAAATGAAAAATACAAGTAGCCAATAAAATAAACAAATTATTGTGGCATTAATTAGCCCATAAACAATATTTATTTTAAAGCCTAAATGAATTTGTTTAAAGAAAAACACCAGCGTTGGGCGTTTATCTGTATAGGCTAGTTTCAGCCGCCCTTTTCAAACTGCCGCAATAAAATGCAACAAAATTTGATTAGTTAAACATGAAGAGGATTATCCGTCTGGCATGGCCGCTCGCTCTAACGTTAACCTAGATAAATGTTTGCTATTATGAAGCGCATATCCGAGTGTTTGTGCAGAGTGTGGAGCGCGCACTATGACATGGATGGAGGCGCCGGTGCCATCACTCGCATTTTCCTATCAACAGTGGAAACAACTTAAAATACTCCATCATTTCTGGTCATACAGAAAATAATAATACATCAGTCGCAACTACTTTTATTTGTGTAAACTCACAACAACAAGAAAACGGTGTGCTTTTGTAAAATAAAATAAAACAAACAGGGCGCGCTTTCATGATCTCTGAATTGGAGCAAATACGGTAGTCTACCATCTGATAATGTAATCCTGTCTGTATGAAAGGCGCATCTAGGCTACATTACAGCGGAGATGTATGGAGATACAGTGCAGGCAGCCTACACTGAAAAGACTAGTTCATTAATAAACAATTAAAATGCTTCGTTATTTTTTTCAGATAGGTTACATTTATTATATCATTAGCCTACTTTTGCGGCAAGTTTAATGCTTGCGCTTGAGCGCGGAATATAGCCTATAACCTACATGCACCCAGCATTGAATATAAACGTGCGATTAGTCCTAATTGCTTAAATGAATGACTACTAGTCTAGAAAAATCATTTAGTCTATGGCAACTCTAATCAATAGCCTACAGTTAATATTTGACATTATTTCATTAGTAATTAGTATCCAGCTCTTCACATTTAATTAGTTGAGCTAGCATAATTAATGAACTAATAAAATAATAAAATAAAATTTTAATTAAGATACTAACCATATATTTCTATATAGCATTGCTTATTCCACCACACAAAGGACTGTTTATAAGGTGACATGTGAATATTGTAGGCTGTATATTGAAGATTTTTGTATTTATTGTATTGTATCTTCTGTTATAAAGACGACATTTCGTTAATTAAACAAAATAAGAACACAATGTTGTAAAATTTTCTGTTTTGTGTTTTGACTACTTTTTGGTTAATTATATCTCTAGGTAATGAATGAAGATATAGCCTATTAACAAAAATAAATCTTATATATAATATATTATATATACAAAAAAAAAACTTATAGGCCTATTTAAAATATTTTCCAAAAAGGGCCTCATTGATTAATTTTGCATGATTGGGGGCTGCTATATTTGCTTAAGCTTTTTGAACGTGTGATAAAGGCGCGATAGGCTGTCAATTTTATGTGGATAAAGGCATATTTTGTACATGACTACACATGTCCTTATAAGGGCAAAAAAAGATGTCGTTTTAACGACATAACATCTCGTTATTACGAGAAAAAGATGTCGTTTTAACGACATAAGATCTCGTTATTACGAGAAAAAGATGTCGTTTTAACGACATAAGATCTCGTTATTACGAGAAAAAGATGTTTTAACGACATAAGATCTCGTTATTACGAGAAAAGATGTCGTTAAAACGACATAAGATCTCGTTATTACGAGAAAAGATGTCGTTAAAACGACATAAGATCTCGTTATTACGACATAATTGATGGGAAAAAATAATATGTATGTGGCAGCAATGCGTCACCGTAGAAGAATGATATGCCATAACGTGATTTTTTTTTAGCTGCAGTAAAAAGATGCAAACTTTAAATCTGCAGATTGCAGTACAGTGGACTAGATTGCATATTTTGACATTTTTGATGTACGGTCTTTAAAAAAATAAAAAATAAAACACAGAATGGGATGTCATTTTGTCCGTAGAAATTTAGCGTGCTCAAAGTCCAGTGTGACGCGGCTTTAGTTTTCGAAGTGCTTGTTTTATAAATATGAATGGCAGTACTTTTTGTAAACATCCATGCTGACAACTTCGAATGGTCATCAAATTATTTTATTAAATCAGTAGTAAAAACATAATCCAAGAATGCAGTTATAAGTTAAGCTTTTCAATTATTATTTCTCCAGAACAATCCTTCGTTTGTAAATGTGTACGTGTCATGATGTGTGTCAGTGAACTCAAAATCTGCTTTAAAATATTATGTACAACACAGGAGTTGTTGCTGCCACGGGGATCATCGTCCTCCTCCATTGCCCGCCCCTCCTCCGGCTCCGCCTCCAGACTGATCCTGAGCTCCAGACATCATCAGGAAAAGAACAAGAGGGACAATATACATCCACTGGCGATGAAAGAGAAAAGAAAAACACACAAGAAGGTTTTAAACATATCTGTTAGCGGTTTGAAATGCAACATGACGGTTCCTCTCCGGAGTCAATGACTAGGTGCAGGGCACAGGCTTTTGGATTAATTGGCAAGTTAAGCAAATCATTTTCAGTTTCATCCTTCCTTGCTCTCTTTTTGTCCAACCTCCACCACTTACTGCTTCTTACAAATGACTTTCCACTATGAGGGAGAAATGAGACTGAAAGAACAGGAAAGAGTGAAGCAAGCAGAGTGGGTCATGAACATCTCTGAGCTTGAGACTATCATCACCTGCTAATATTACTGGCCAAAAGACCCTATTTGATCAAAACACCACTGATTTGGTCATGACCCAGCAAGAAACATACACGAAAAAAGCACATCAAACAACTGAACACCAAGCTGAAACAGAGGAAGGATCAGAGGATTTGAGTTTGTGTGCATGTGGGTGCTTGTTCAGAGACCCATATACACACACAATGAGAAATGCAGCGGGAGTGACAGAGTAACCAAATAGGCTTAAATGAGTTTCAGTACTTGAAATGAATGGAAATCAGCTCTGCTCTCTGGCGCCCCCTGGTGGGGTCTGTGCTGAACTGGTGGCCATGAGGAACACTGCACCTCCCAGAATCAAATACCACTGGAACACAGCACAGACCAGCACAAAGTCAACACAGACACAGCACAGTCACAGCATTGTGAATGCAGAACAGCCAACCACGACACACGCTGCAGGAGAGTTTAGAGGTCGGTTACAAAGAGGGACATTAATACTGGTAGCTGTATTTAGGAAAGGACAGAACAGACCAGCAACTTCAGTCATGAAATGACTGTTAGCTCAAAATACAGCAAAAGAAATACAGTAACGATCATCTTGGGCATTGCAGTCCACTGATACACAAACTAATTCTAAAGAGACACAGTAGAACAAAAAAAAAGAAAACTATTAGCAGGAATAGAGGCCATTTGGAAAGGAGTTATTACACAAAAGGAGGTGAAATAAAAGATGAGAAAATATTAATGTGATGATAGTGCATAAGGTTCCACATTTTTACTACCTGGATCAGTGTTTCCCAACCTTTTTTCAGCCACGGCACCCTTTTTTCAAATTTGTGGCACCCTACACTAGTGTTGTTATGAAACTACTTCGATACGATACCTTGAAATGTATCGATTTTCAATACCACAGGGAAGAGCCGTCTACTGTCATATACATATTTTTAATATTATCACATTTTGTCCATCCATTGAAAGTCTTCTGAAGAGATCACTTTATATGATGACATATTTAATAAGGCTTTTATTCATATATATATAAACATTACTCAATTACCATTGCAAATCTCACCTAAATGTTTGCTCACTCAGTGTATTTGTGTTTTTATATTGGGATAATGTTGTTGTAATTGCACAAGATAGCTTGTTTTTAATATATTTTATAATGTAATAATTTGACAGTTAATCTCCAAATTAATGTAGAAACAACATAAAGACAGTTTATTTTAAATAATTGTTTAATGGCATCTTTTGAATGAATGAAGGCCGGTATCACTGATACCAAATGTCTTCAATTATTTATTTATTTTCTATTTTAAACATTAATTATTGGCATTCAACATTACAGTATAATTGAAAGCTATCAATTGTAACATTTATTAGGCTCCAAAAAAATAACAACTTTTAATTTAAGTGAAGTTAAAACAATCTTCACATAAGCCCATAATAAATGTTATATTTACCTGTGCCCTTTTTCTCACAACTCTTTACATTCATTTAAGACTTTATTTAACTAATTTAAGACCGCTCTTATGAGGATACTCAACAAAACGGAAATTTTGGCATAATTGTGTGTTATTATTGGTTCAAGCGCGAAAGAGAAGTCTATTCTGGCGCGCGTCGTTCTGTGCGTCGTGTGTGTCATTCACAGACACACACTCTCTTTTGAGAGTGAACTTTTTCAAGTTCTCTTTTGTCATGTCGCGCTTGAATGGTTTAAAAGCTTTTGCATGAAGAGGAACGTGATCATATAATGTAACGCCAGCCAAAGGATGACAGATAAAAACGGATGCTGCGTTAATCGCGTTAAATATTTTTAACGTGTTAAACTGAAAAACATTCATCGTATGCGTTACTATTGACAGCACGGACATAACCGATGTGTTTATGTGAATAGGCTAAGTGGCAAGGCGGACGTTGTGACAATATTTTCGTGTGTATTTGACCGTACCAAGCCATGAAAAAGAGGCCGTTCTATGTGTACGCACGGGGAATGAAATCATGCGCTACCCCCGCAAATGACCGCCGGAAACTTAAGATTAGCATTTTTTATTATAAATTTGTGTGCGTTATTTGTTGTTATTAGAGACATCCGAGAATGATGGTACATAATACTTCTTAATACTTAAAAAAGTTTGATGGAGTTTTTACAGGACACCCCTGCTCTCGCCAAACGGCACCCCCCAGTTGGGAAACGCTGACCTAGATATAATTAGTCAAAATGCAAACACAATTACTAGAGTGAACTTAACTTTCACAGAAAAGTCAAGTAAAAACTGGCACAACTCAAACCAGTGACGAGTCTTCAGTCTCACACATATAATAAAAACACTCACATATTTGGCAAAGAAGGATTTCTGCTCTTGTGGGTTTTTGCCTTTCTTTTCCATTTCCTGTTCCATCCTCTCAATGTAGGGTGCTGTTTCGGGTCTAAATAAGAGGCACAAGACAAACTCATTTCCAAAGGAGCTGATAATAACATATACAGTGCAATTTGTGGGTGCACTGTTTGTATACTCTTCAAATAATAAAGTAAATGTGTAGACCAGTGGATCTCAACCCACTATGAGGCCTGCAGACTTTCAAGAGGGGCCCAATATGTCTTACAATTATTTCAGTGTATAACATTAAACTGCCATCATATTTTTGAGATCATTTAATTATATTAATACAGATTTACCAGAGATACATATCTGCTTAGACAGGAGGGCATTTGAATATTGTCTTGGAAAAAAGGGGTACTTTGGAGTCAAAAATGTTGAGAATCACTGGTAACAGAAATAGCAGTCTGAGTGTAAAAGCATAAGAGTGTGTGTGTGTGTGTGTGTGTGTGTGCACTCACACAGGTGCAGTGACAGGTGCCACAACACTTATTGTTGTGTTAAAAACTTCCAGGTCAACCTCATCCTCCACCTCTATTCCACTACATGAACCGGGGATTGTCACTATGGAAATGCCGATGACATTTCCACTGACATCAGTGTGAAGGGTGATGACATCACTGAGGTGGGACTCCACTAACGAGCACTGCAAAAAAGAAAGACAGAGACAAGATTTATAGCTAAAATATCTATAAAAATTTAATTTTTAATAAAAGTTTATATTATATAAAAATATATAATATACGCTGTGGAATAGTACAATTTAAAATAACTTTTTTTCTATTTTTATATATTATAAAATGTAATTTATTCCTAGGATGGCAAAGCTGAATTTTCAGTCTTCAGTTTCACACGATCCTTCAGAAATCATTCTAATATGCTGATTTGCTCAAGAAACATTTATTAATATTATCAATGTTGAAAACAGCTGTCCTTGATATTTTGTAGAAGCCATGATACATTTTTTTCAGGATTCTTTGATGAATAATAAGTGCACAAGAACAGCATGTATTTGACATTATAATCAACTTTGATCAGTTTAACGAATATTATAAATTAACTTCTTTAAATAAGATTCTTACAGACCCTGTATATACTGATATTTAAATTCAAATATATCTAATGTTGATATTTGCAGGAGGTTGACTTACAGCTCTAACAAACGCTGTAATGTAACCTTCAGACTGTCTCTCTGTCTGCCGGTCCACCTGTAGAGAGACTCTAGGCACTCGGATCCTGTACAGACCATCAACTGCTGCCACATCCTGAAGGACACAGGCAGAGAAATACACATTTAGGCCAGAGAGACAGCGGACAAGGTTACGACATTTCATCCTTTATGACAAATATCCTTGCTTTCCTAAAAATAAAGCAGGTTCTCACCTTCATTGTATTCCTGTCTTTCTCAGAGAGCTGGTTTTGTGCGAGAAACACACCGTTTTCCCTCCCACCCCTGAACTGTAGGGCACCACGAAGGCGAAATCTGGGAAAATCATCTGAAACAAAACCAAGCAGTCACGACACTACCAAAAGACACATTAATAGACAGGCTAACTATTAAATATTTACCTTAATACTCACCTATTTCAAATGAGTGCTCTAGTGGCACAGAGAATCCGCTAAAATCGGTGTCCACCGCATCTCCTAACTGTCAAACAAAACCATTTAGCCTACATTCAATCCGCATACAGACACATCAGACAGCAGCCTAACATGCTAACATGCTCCACATGCAAGAAATCAGCAAATCCGCACAGAATACACATGACGAGAATGATGTTTAACGGACATATTCAACTTACCCTTCGACCATTATTGCATTCGCCAAATTGTGTCCATAACAGCGTAACAGTTGACAGGACGGACAAAATAAGCGACAAGACTCTTTTCGTGGCCATTTTGTCGCAAGCCTTGAGACGAGAGACTTCCTCTCTGTGTAACGGAAATACGGCGTTTCAAAACAAAAGTCGTAAAAACATTAAAGATACTCCTCCATTCACTTATGAAATGTATATTCATCTAAATATATATATTATATATCTTTTTTTTATTATATATATAACATATAAAAACATTATGTGGTATTTCTTTTTAAAGCATTAATATGTCTCTCACAATATACAACTGGATACCACATTAAAAGTCTTCAGAGTTTTTATTTTATTTATTTTTTATTGCTTTACTAAAACATTTTTTTTTATCCTCATTTATCTCGGTCTTATGTAGGCTCTAAAATCATTATGTCTATATATGTCTAAAACGGATACTTTTGCTATGTTTCGGTTAGCCGTTGGAATGATTTTCTCCTCGCAGCCACTAGAGGGCGCGCTGCACACTGGAGCGCAGTCACGTATAAGTATTGCTAGAATCGGCTCTTCTCTCGCCGGGTGCAGTGGCGTGCGCCTGTAATCCAAGCTACTGGGAGGCTGAGGCTGGCGGACCGCTTGAGCTCAGGGGTTCTGGGCTGCTGTGGACTATGCCGATCGGGTGTCCGCACTAAGTTCGGTATCGATATGGTGCTCCTGGGGGAGCCCGGGACTACCAGGTCGTCTAAGGAGGGGTGAACCGGCCCAGGTCGGAGACGGAGCAGGTCAAAGCCCCCGTGCCGATCAGTAGTGGGATCGCGCCTGTGAATAGACACTGCAGTGCAGCCTGAGTAATACAGCGGGACTCAGTCTTTTGTGTGTTTTATCAGATTCTCATTTTAAATTTGAATTGAATTAATTGAATAGCTGTAAATTAACCTTTTTGGTTGAACTTTTAATTTTTTGGGGGGTACAGAAGTAAACATTTTCTGCCTCCAAAATAAAAAATATGTTCACGGATGCTATTAATTTAAATTTTTTGACAAAAATAAGGTCATTTTAGTGCCATTATAGTGCCCAGAAAATATATGATGTACTGCCCCCTCTGTTTACGAATTTGAATTACACCTGCATTTTGTGCAACACGAATCACTGAATCAATAGGAGTCGCTGTTCGCCATCTTCAGCTTATTTTTGTAATTCATTTCATGACAGAATGATTTTCCCCCACAATTAATCCATACTCAGTGGTCCAGTTTTCTGCAAATTGAGTGTTTTTGTTGTTGTGTGTTTTAGGAAAGATGTCGCTGTATGATTGACTAATCACATTGAGTCTGCAACCAACAGGGTTCACTGTGAGACCAAGACGGATTTCCAAAAGACATTAACGGGTAAACTGGACAAAAACACACGCTTGAAAGACATAGAGCTCTTGACGTTCAGTAAATGTGTGCGCCAGTGTACAAGTTTGTGGTTAACTTCATTATACCTGCTGTCACAAGTAGAGAAAATGCAATGACAGGAGTTGGACACTAGAGAGTAGTTTAGTAACAGGAAAATGTGCCCACTACAAAACAAATTTTAACATGGCTCAACACAAGTCACATGCTAAATTGATTGTTAACAAGACCTTTATATTCACCTCAAATAACTGCCTCCAATCATAGTATTATTACGGTAACACTTTACAATAAGATCTAATTTGTTAACATTAGATAATGTATGAACTAACATTGAGCAATACAATTGCTACCATATTTATTAGCCTAATCTTTGTTAATGTTAAATGAATAAAAATACAGTTGTTCATGGTTTGTTCATGTGAGTTCACGGTGCATTAACCAATGTTAACAAAAACAACTTTTGCTTTTAATAATGTATTAGTAAATGTTGAAATTAACATTAACAAAGATTAATAAATTATTCTAGAGCTGCTGTACAGCCAAAACAATCTCTGTTGTTCTATTACCTTCCTATTATCACTGTAAAGCTCCATTGAAACAATCTGTATTGTAAAAAGCGCTTTAAAAATGAAGGTGACTTGACTGTGGTAGTATTGTTCATTCTTAGTTCATGTTAACTTAAGTAGTTAACTAATGTCAACCAATGAAACCTTTACCATTATTGTTATAATATTTTATTCTACTACCTTATTTTCAATATTCAGATGTTGAAACGCGTGTTTCTTCAATAGCAGAGGCACCTAATGTCCAAAGCTTTGGTTTTTATTTTACCGCAGATTTAAACTTTTTCCCATTAAAATGTTTTACCTCGCCCTTTCCACCCTTCTTTTCTAATGCTTTTTTTTTTTTTTTTTGGTATATATTTTATTTTATTTTCTTATAGCCTACTTGTACCAGACCCAGATTGTCTTAAACTATTAAAATCCATCTTAAATAGGCAAAAACAATTACTATAATAATCTTAACAAAGAGTAAAAATAAATTTGTATCGTTTATATTCATTATATGTTAGTTTTTTTTACTAAATTATAACTGTCCCTCTGTTATGATGGCATTCCATCACAACCAACCAACAACTTGGCACCAAAAGTTAACCTACAGGCAGCGATGTGTCAGTGAAGAGCATGTTTGGGATATATAATGTGTGAAGACAACAAAGAAAATATAACATGCAGAAATTGTGAAACATTTTATTGTGTGTATTTATGCAATTCTAGCTCTGAAAGTGTTAAAAAAAAATCGTTGTCTGTCTAATTTAGACCAAAAAAATGTATTTTCTCCACTCAATGCTAAACACGTTACATAATTTGAGATGCGTTAGTAATCACAGAGTGGTGAAAATGTTCATAACTTTCAGGGAAAAAATGACAAGGAGTCTTCAGTGATGCATATTTACATGATAAATATAATAATCCAGTCGCAGTGCGGAAAATGACAAATTTAATAAACTAGTCGCAGTGTGGGAAATGTTTAAAGAGTTTATTTTCTAAAAGTCCACAGGGCCAGAAGTGGCCATTAAAGAAACACTCTGCTGTATAATGTAATCATTTGTGATGTTGTCCTTGGGTCTGACATATAATGCAATCAAATGTTTTCCTGTTTAAGCTGTTACAGACATGACCAAAGTTATGTCTACGCAAATATTGCAATGTTCCCCAACCACCTGAGAACTTACTCCTTTTCCTCAATATCTGTCATTGTAGTGAGCCTATAATGATAATAACCGCATCGACAACAGAATGGGCCATCAGGGCCTCAGGTTAATCAAATTTAGCTTAGATCGATTACAATCAATTACAGTAGCACGCAGTGTTTGCGTTCCAGAATCTCATTTTGTCCTGTACATTGTTCTGTAAATCAACGTTACTGATTATCTTACACTCTTTCCCCCCCAATCAATAGTGTACCTATTTGCGCCACTCAGTACGGGACCCCATGGACTGCCATTAAGATCCAAGGCATGAGAAAAAACAAACAGACGCACGCCCTTTCAATTACATCAATCAGATGACACTGAGGTAAGTGATACAGCGTGGCGTATTGGCATTTCCATAACTGAACACATCGCTAAGAGAGCCTGTGTGAGTAATGGACTGTTTCAGCAGAAGGGCTTGGGTTTTCCATGCACCCTTGCCATGTGATTTCCAAGACATTCCTACTTTGAAATGAATATATATCTCTTCCATCAAGTCATTGCTGTCTGTCATCACGCCCCCAGACAATAGTGAAGCCCCACACCCCTGCAGAACTATAATTAGCCTGGCCATCTCATCACCGTGAAGGCATCTATGTGGCATTAAACTCCAGGGGTGACATTTTATTATAAAGCAGTATAACATTTTCTGCTTACATTTCATGATGAGAGTTGTTATATTGTGACACATGATTTATATTTTCTTTACCAAGTCCATATTACGTTTAATTGAATCAAATAAATTAAATTAGCACTCTGTGAAGCATGAAGTATCTTGTTTCCTGGCTGTTGTCTTCAATATATCACTTTCCCTTCTGCTGCATGTGTCTTGTGCTTGTGGCTGTACGCGAGTCTCTTCTGTCTCGATCCTCTCCTTCGTAATATTGTGTCATTTTTCTCCTTGACACCTGCCTCTCAGGTTGCACTTTCTATAAATAGCACAGTCTCTGGCCAGTCTTCTCTCCCCCAAATGAAAGTTCAAAAGAGCGTTTATTGGTGTGTCAAGCTTAACAGAGCGTCATTGAACGGTACACTTCAAGCATTCACACCAGGGACGTGACTAAACTCTGATCTCTGCTATTTTGCTATTTAACGGACATCTTGTGACCGTTGAGTTCAACGTCTTACACCTTTATTGAAGTGTTACACTTTTTTAACAAAATATCCTATTAACTCAGTGTTTTGTCATGTCATGTCATGTCATGTCATATTAATTAAACTGTCATACATGTCATGCAAGTTTAGTTGAGGAAAATGTCATTTTAAGCCAGATATTCAAACATTTTATAAACACTACCATTCAAAAGTTGAGAAGAATCTCTTTTAGTCACCATGGCTACAGTAAAATCAGTAATATTGTGAAATATTATTACAACTATCTATAAAAAAAAAACAGTTGTGCTGCTTAATATTGTTGTGGAAACAATTATACATTTTTCAGGATTCTTTGATGAATAAAAAATCCAAAAGAACAGAATTTATTTGACCCTATTTGACCCTAACAATGTAAACATTTTGATCCATTTAATGTATTCTTGCTGAATAAAAGTATTTAAAAAAATCTTACTGACATCAAACGGTGTTTGAACGGTATCGTATTAATTTAAACCCTTATGCAAAACATGCAAAAACTCTCAATGTTGTAAATTCGTTAAGTTTTAGTTGTTCACTCTTCATGTTTTAGCACATTGTTGCAGAAAGAGCAAATTCCGATTAGCATGCAACGTCATTTTGTGCAGATGCAGTTATGATTTTAAGTTATGTTCTAATTATCTCATGTATCGAATGGGTTTGGGTGAGTTAATTAACCCACTAGCTCAAGTTTAACCGCTTTCATTCACAGTTTAGCCTTGTTCTTCGTAAAACGTCACACTTCTTTTGACACTCAGTGTGTGACTTTATGACTGGCCTAATGAATGAGCAGAATTGTCAGCACATTTACTTGATGAAAAGATAGGGGTGGTTAGAGAGATGTTAGGTCAAAGGTCAGCGTGTCAAACGTACTTAACCTCTGACAGCCTATCAGCAGGCTTGATTCTGTTCTTTCCAGGTCTCTCTTTCATTTTCTGAGGTAACCATCACTTCATAGATGATCACAGATGTCAAGCAGCTCCGCTTTAATATGCTTCAAACAGGCTGTCAATCAATATCTATCTACAAATATATCATGCCATTAGCAAATAGCTTGGTTTACAGCACGCTTTAACAAGTTTACCAATTAACAGGTTTGCCATAGAGACACCATGTTTGTTATAATGTTAAACTTTTTTCACCCTTGTCGCTGTCTTTCGTCTGCTCCTCCTGTCCAAGTTGTCTCAAGTGACACTCGTTCTGTTGCTCTCTCTCCATGTATCGCTTTTTTCTCTGCTCACCCACCCTTCTCTATCTTACTCAAGGATGGGGAGGACATGCCAAGGGAGGAGGGAATAAAAGGCATGAAAGATGAGTAAAGTGTGGGAGAAAGAAAAGTCAGGGTGACCGACATATGACAAACCACCATGCCTGAACCGAAGAAGCCAGGTAAGCTTCTTTAAGTTCATTTTCAGCATCGATTTTACATTTAAACCTACAGTGTATATTTTAATCATCGCAATTTGTCATTTCACACGTTAATGTAAATGATGCTTTTATACTCTGACTGGCAGAAGGCATCAGTGTCTGGCCCACACTTAACATTCATAATAACACCCACTTGTTGATCATTTCATTCAGCGAGCTGTGTAAGACAATCAGTAGATAAATCTTTATCATTGGCTCACACTTTTTGTTAGCTAACTAACTACCTGCTGAAGCGGAGAAAAATTGCTTTCTTTGCTTAAAACGTAAATCATAGGCCTGAATGTATTATTGTAAGGAGCCGTTTAGACCGCCTCGGCTGTGACAGGTGTTGAAAGATGAATTTTCGAGGTTGGGTTGGCAGCAGCAGGAGTGAGAGGTCAATTTTCAGTTTGGGGTTTGGCAGTATAGACGAGTAGACTGAGAAAACACTCTATAGCTTGATGCCCATCAGTTTGAATTATATATGTCTTGGTGATGATTGCTAAGGCTGGAATACTCTGACTGCCCAAAATCTACAGACTGACTGACTTTCGACATCTAGCATTCACTCGTCCAGACTGTAAATTAAATATTTGTGTAGTGCATTCCAGCCTTTTACCACTAATCATCAACCAGTGGACAATACACCTATAACAAAACGTAAACGTCTGAGAGGTAGAATCACATTCCAAGAGGGAAAAATGATCAAATTCAAATCTCATTATATGTGAATACTCTGAGGATATCACATAATACTGCATGAATATGGTGTTTCGCCTGCAGGAATGTTTTCTTAAAGACCTTCATTCAAATGCTCAATGCTCAGTGGACCCTGTAAGTGAAATTCTGATCATTATGAAAATGAATCTATTGATTTAAGTAGTGCACAATTTAAAATCAATAGCATATCAAGTGTGTGGTCCTTTACAGTATTAGTGCTGATATTTGGAGTGGGTTAGTTCTGAACATACAGTGTGATTTAAGTTGCTGGCACTGATACAGAGCTAAAAGCTTTAGCTACCACACCTTTTTATGGAGCTTTTAAGGAGTGAATAATTGCAGGCATTGGATTGAATTAGCATCAAATATCAGAAGTTGATGTCAAAAGATAGCCATGTTCATCTATGTAGTGATGTTGTGAACTTGTGTATCTGACTGGGGTTCTGCAATACGACCTTCTTCAATTTCACCGTTGAGTCCGCAGCCTTGAGACAGAAAGAAATCTGAAAGATTTGACAGACCCTGAAAAATCTCCAGGTGAAAGAGGGCAAAATAAACCAAAGGTTGTGCAGTGTTTTGAGCTGCTGCTGAATTTCTCTGATGAAGTCTAAGTCATCCTCACAGAAATGGCATTACTCCAGCAACAGCAGGATAATAAGCAAAACTTATGCTGTAATAGTCTCAAAATGCATTTAATGTACAGGGAAGTAATTGTGGCGCTAAGCTGCTTAACGGTGGACGCTGTTAAGGAAAACAGATCAGGATGTTTGTAATTACTGGAAATGGAACTGGAAATGACAGATATTTAGAAGTAGGAAGATGGAATAATCCACAATCATTCTCAGGAAATGGAACCATTTATGCTAAAAATATAAAAATAATTAAAAAATAAAATATTATTTTAATTTTAATTATTTGTTAAACTGACTAAAAACTAATTTGCACAAATAATTTGACCATGTTTAATTGCACTGACACAAATAAAAAGTCTGCATGAGCATTTTAAATGGAGATTTCAATAGCAGTAAACAATTAAAATTTTATATTTACATAGCCTAACCCATTAAAATGTACAGAGGTTTTATTTTTATTATTTTGCATTATACATTAAACAGATTTAAAACCATTGTACAATGTGACTGAGTTAAGTACATCATTTGTTTGTCATGGGAACGCATTTAGCAAACAAATCTGTCTCCTAAGGAACGACCCTTTCAAAAAAAAACCACAAGGTCAGATCAGTGTCACCATGCCTTCTTGAGATCTGCCTTGTCTCTGTTATGATTCAGTTTTTCCTTGTAACTCAGGCCCATGACTTGGTGTTAAACCCAGTCTGAGAGCATGACATCACGAGTGTCAAATAACTGGATCGTTTTATTGGAGCGTAATCTGTTGCTCCCTCTCCTTTCGTTTTCTCATTCATCCCAGCTTCACACTTCAGACCACACACAAAGCCCCTCTTTTAGTTTATTGCTTCTTAAAGATCAGATTTACCACCCTCCACTCAAGTCCCCCAGTCACATACACGGGCCACTTTGTGTAGTCTCACTTGTAGTCTGTCTGGATCTCCTGAAGCCTTAGTTACTGGCAAAGAGCACGATTCCTTAATAAACAGCTTCCAGAATAGCCCCGAGCAGCTTTTAGGAGGGTGTGCAATTTTACAAACAGGCATGTTGACAGTGGAAAAGTGTTCAGAGAAGTGTGTGTCTGTGCATATTGCTCCATGATTATGCATACTCTGTATGATAGTACTGTAATAGTGAGTCAAGGCTGTGCGCTATAAATTGTGCATTTGCATTAATATTGGATTGGGGCTGAAATAAAGCCTATGAGATATGTCACATTAATATAAATCACTTTACGAAGAGTCTAATATAATATCCAAGCTTTACCATAATAGGGAAATGTCGGGCCTGTGACAGTTTGAGATGGGTGAAGGATTTCTTGGGATTTCTAAAAATGGCCTAAAATGTTTTGAAATGGCTCTTTGATTATTTGGTTGTGGTTTAAACATCTTCTGTGACAATGTTGTGATTCCTTTTCCTTCTTTATAAGCATGTCCTGCCATGCTGTAATAATGTCATTTCTGTCCTGGCAGGACAACAAGAGTTTGGTTCCCTGTAACACTACTAATGAAACACCCAGAGTATTGAGTATTAGTGAAGTTTAAGCCTCTTACTTGGCATCTGAAATGTCATTACCATGATGCCCCCTTTTCCCAAATCCCCCTATTTTCACCACAACAGAGCACAGAAATCACGACGCAAACACTCTCTTTGAACTCTGCAGTCCAGGATGGACAGATTCTTGCTCTATCCTCTTTTTTTTTTTTTACCATTTTGTTTGTATGTGAGCAACACATACAGACTTTACCATACATGGCTAAAGATTTTTTTCTGTTGGCCCAGTTGGGCCAGTGGTTAAAACAAAATACAATATAACAAATACAAATGAAATAAACAGTGCTTTAAGTTTTTCCAGGTATAGGTCTAACCGTGGTATTCAGTTAAAGAAAATGAATAATCCGATGAAAAATAATAGTGTAGAGTCTTTATTTTACGTAGCCTATAAATTATTTTTCCAACTGAGGGCATCCTTGGACATTCCCAAAGGGAGGTTTTGCATAGCTCAAAGTAAGTAATCCCCTCACTCACTCACAGACACACACACACACACACATACAGTGACAGTGTCTTAACATTCAACGTCTCATTTCCAGCTGGGATAGTGTAGCATTACCTCATAACCGTTAACATCACAACGCGCTCCTTGGCATGCATCTCCTTCATGATGGATTACACGCAGATGTGTGAGCGCTCACTTTTGGTGTGTTTCTGAATATGTCCTCCAACTTAACCGTAATGGGATATGTACTGCATGACCTGAAATCGCTTTATGACTGTATTCATGAACCGCTGTTGCATATTGCACACCTCAGCTGCGCTCAGTCCTCCTCCTGGAGATCTGGAGACATGAAATATTCAAGTGAACCCAATGACCTTGATTAGCTGGTTCATGAGTATTTGATTCGATTTTAACTAAACTCTGCAGGATGGTAAATCTACTCGAGCGCCCCGTCAAAACCACTGTGCTAATGTGTATTTATTTAATTGTGTTAAAACGTCAACCTTTTCTCCTGCTTCCTCTGCACCCGCAGTATAAATCATTTCCATTCACGTAGAAGCGGCATGTCCATTTAAACAAGGTGGGGAAAATACTGGGAAAAACCAGTGTAAAATTGTGTTTACAACCTTGACATGTTTATTGACCACTGTATCATCTTACATACACTTCCATCAGTATGATTTTTTTTATATAAGGATGTATAGGTGACCAAATGATCGTGTTTAGATGTGATTTTAAATGCCGTCTATCTTTAATAATTAAAATGTGCGAGTATTGTAAGTAATAAAGAAAGTGTTTGCATAGCTCAACAAAAAGGATGGCCCACTGGCCCGGGACCAGTTTGAAAGAGACTATATATATATATAAAAAATCAAAAACTATTAAAAATAACAAAAACACAAAAAGAATTACTAATTACTAATACTATTTTTTTAAGGAGAATTCATGGTGATCACTGCCTGTCAAGATTAGTTCAAATTTAGCTTGGTTTATTAAAAATGCAACGTGCTATCCTGAGAGTGGAAGAGAGAAAGAGATCACTGTCAGAAAGTAAAGAGGCCATAATTAATCTCAACATCATCACACCATAAACCACACCTTTCGACAGTTATTATATATGATACCCTGTCTTTACGTAATAAAAACTGGGGGAGAGAATCATTTTAATTAAATGTTTCATTTTAAATCATGTTTTGAACTTCAGCTTATGTAAATCATTTTTGTTGAATAAGCTGAAGTGATATTCAGATTAAAATTAATTGTAATTCATGTAAAACTATAACTATTCTTGTTATAAACTATAAAGGTTGTAATTACATTCCCAGCATGACCCATAGCAACCAGTTTATTTTTATTCTCAGATCAGATGATCATGATCAAACTGTTTATGCATAGTCACCATCTCCCTAATCTTCATTTTTATCCTCACCCCCTCATCTTTCCATATATGTAGGAGAGAGATATTTACGATCTATATCCATAACTCAAATCATCAGTTCTGTCACGCATGAGACTGATAGATATTGTAACGTTTCTCTTAAGTGTTTCCTCTTGCTGCCAAAAGAATCACTCTCTCCATCCTCATAAAATGGGGAAACTTCATCATGTGCGGCCGACCCTCCCTGCACTTGTATCCACTCCAAATGCTTCTAATGCCAAAGTCAGTCCATCACACACACAGCTTGTAAAAATAGCTGCTTTCAATCTGGATCTGAGGAGCTGAATGAAGCCTGAGGGGAAAACACATCTCTTTTTTTTCGTGTGATATCCTTAGAAACACTACATATATCACTTGGCTGTTCCCATCCGTGTCTGTTTATTTAGAAAATTGAAATATTTTAAATGGAATTCATTAGACATCAGAGTTGAAGTCGAGGCCACCAGCCTGTTGCAACAGACCCCTTACATTAGAAAAACCCTTGTTATTAATACAGTGAAGGTTTTCTTAACTGAACGCATTTGTTGCAACTAGACCACAGACCCTGCAAGACCCAGAAAAGTGTAGGACTGGGTATCGATACAGATTTCCAGACTCAGTTTGTTTACGATTTTCCGAACCAATTGATTCAATTCCGTTTCACTTTGATCAATTCATTTTGGCAAATTTCGGTTATCATGTCCACTTTGCTTACACATGAAAGAAATTGATCTCTCAGCTAATGTCAAAAATGATACTCTAAAAATAAATAAAATGATAAACTCAGTTATAAACTCCCATGAAAGCGCATAGAAGGTTTATGCGCATAAAAAGCGCATATAAAGTTTTTATCACTGGAACTGCACTGGTTGTGCTTTTCTATTCTTGATTCGCTAAAAGGAACTGGAAGAGTCATTTCTGCGTAAATAGGCTACGACTACACTGTCAGATTTAGCATTGTTGAAAAATTGTTCTTGCCTGAGAACATTAACCGAGACCCAGACCCAAGACCAATACATTTTGAATATTATGCATCTTATTTGTATTGATTAATATTATACTGGATTGGCAGTATACAATGAATACAAAGTTCTGTCATGAAACTCTAGATGACACAGGCTGATAGTTGCTTAACTCAATCTGTTAGCAATCACATCCTTATCTACATTCAGGGCTGCCAACTCACGCATTGAGCGTGAGACTCACGCAATTGACACTTTTCACACGCTCTCACGCCACACATACATTTTCTCACGCACAGAAAAATCGCGAAGCAAAGACACGGAGACCGACAGACTAGACAGAGCAGGTTACTTAAGATATAAAAAAATCTCAGCTCTCAGATTCTGTCAATTTTATTACGAAATTCAAACAATAAATACCGTTTTGGCGCTTGTAAATGTGACGTGACAGATCCCTAGCGGCACGTGAACGATCATCTCTACTAGCTAATAGTAAATAAACACGAATGAACAACATTGAAAGATAAAGTAGCCTACAACTTACCGAAATGTATTTTCCTCATACATAATATCGATCAATCAGTGTTTTTCAACCGCGGAAAGGGTCAACTGAACAGCTGGAGAACAATTATGTCACATAACATTTAAGTTACCTCAGGAAATCAATTTAATGACCATAATATAGGCTAGCACGTTAGTTAAAGTTAAGCTAGAAAAAGGAGCTATAGAGAGTATTTTGCTAAATATGTGTAGGCTACTATTACATATTTATTATATTTGTACTTATATCATTAAATAAGGTTGTTATTATAATAAAAAAAACGCATTATATTTAATTTGAGTTATTTTTAATCTTAAATAAAACTAGATAGGGCTCTCTATATGTTTACAGCATTAGGTGAGTTTTTTTTTTCTTGAGAAAAATGTACGCCTATCTTGTGTAGGCCTGATTGAGTCAATATTGAATCAAATCACAAGATCTGAACTTTATTGTGAAATTTGTGTCAAGCAATAAAAAAAAACCCATAGCTTACCAGAAATTGTACCATGTAAACATTGTAACACGTTGTCACTAAACAATTCTAGTTACTAAAATGTTTTGACAATCACAATACACTTATTGTGATGCAAGACATTTTTTTACATCCCCAATCCAATACCCCCCCCCAACCCCCCACCCCCTCCATAATTCTCACTCCAAGCTAACCTCAAAAGTTGGCAGCCCTGGCTGATTGGTTGCTGTGGCATCAGCGGTCAATGAGCTGCTGCTCAACATTTCAAATATGAACATTTCAAACTTTGTTTGCTGTTAGCAGTCTGCAGCGCACTTTCAGAAACCCTCCACCTTCCCCAGCTCCACCTGTATAGATCTGCTACGGGAGGTTATTTCATGTATATGTAAGGCAGCAGAATGTCTTACATGCTCACAGCAGTGTCTGTGAATGTATTGACAGTAGCAAGACCAAATACATTAACAGTGCCACATCCATTACCATGTCAATCTCTCTGCGAGTTGTCATGACAGACATAACAGTATGCCACATACACATACAAGGGCAGAGATCAGAGGGGTTTTTTTTGTCACACTCGAAACACATTTGAGTTTGACTCTAAACACTCAGACATCCTTTTAGGTTTTGTTTGTACAACACTGTATGTGACAGGTCAGAGTGCATTGGAAGCATATATGTGGTGATATGCGAAGGGCATTAACGCATAGCGGTGTGGGTAGACATGTTAACTCAAGGCCACACGCAGTGAGGCCCCCGCTTTCAGTTATCACATCCCGAGATGTGTCTGAGAGACTTCACAATCTCCCCCCACTGGCCTGTCAAAATGGTGGAAATTAACTGACATGTAACTGACATGAAAGAGATGTAGAGAAGTAGTGGAGTAAATGTCATGAGAGATTAACTTTGTGAACATTCGACTCGGCCAAACAGAGTGAGGGAGCGAAGAGAGAGGAACAGAGAGTAGAAAGAGATTTGTCAGCAAAGTGAACGTGAGAGTACTAGCGCTGAAGGCTAATGTAACTAAAGTGAGCAAATTCTGAGTGCAGCCATGTATATGATATAGTTTCAAATGCTGATGCTGGCATTTCAGCCTGCACTCAATTTCAGGGCATCGTGTGGTTGTTTTTTCTAGGTTTCAGAATAGCTGCCTGAGGGCTGGGGGCGGGATGGCGTATCTGAAACAGCTATGGATTAGCAAAATAGGACCTTCAGACAGAAACTATTACGGACGTAAAAACTGAAATATTCCCCAGCCTATATATGGAGTAGATATGTAATCATAGATGTTGTATTTATGGAAATGGATTCACGTTATCGACAGAGAGAGAGGCATAGGAGACGAGAGGGCATTAAACCGCTCGTTTACACTTTTCTCATATGATGTTTATGCAACGCACTTTTAGATATCCGAGACTTCTCCGTGCTAATTTAACATGACCGCATTAAACTGGGTCCTTCTTACTGACCTCATGATCTCTTTCTCTCTTCTATGGAAGCCCATTTCTGCCTCCCTCAGAGTAAAAAATAAAAAGTTGTACATAATCAGTAAAGTCAAATTGTGAGATATAAAGTTGCAGCTGCAATAAATACAGTCAGATTGTGAGATTTTACTTTTCTAAAGTGGTACAAATTTTTTTTTTTGATATGCTGCCAAATGGGCATCTACATATCATTATCGACATCCCTTTTAAAGAGAAAAAATTATCTTAGTTATGTGCAATGTTATTTTAGTATTTATACACTATTATAATATTTATTAATATTTTGAATTAGCTTTTATTTTTATATTTTCAGTTTTCATTTTAATTTTAGTTTAAGTTTTAGTCATTTTGTGTCATTATTATTAGATTTTTTTATATATATTTATAGCTATTTAGCTTTAATAAAAAAATGTGTACTTCAATTTGTACTTTTTCATAATATCTTTATTTCAGCTACCAAATACAAGTTAATACGGTTTGGTTTAACAATAATAACACTGTGGCAGTGAAGGCGGTTTAGTTACATCTCTGTGCATTAGTGTTTTAGCATGAGCTACACTGGCCTCCGTTTGACTTCTTATGACACCTACACTTTTAGAACGCGTGTGTTTGTGTGTTGATTGTGAGTGAGTGAGTGTCTGTTAGTTTTTTGCGCTGTGGCTGTATGTAGCAGTGACAGGGACCAAGACTAGCAAGACGGAGAGAGTGCTGACGACTGGAAACCAGAGAAGACCCAACAGATCAGGATCATTTATATACTATTATAGTATCTATTAATACTTTGTGTTAGCTTTTATTTTTATAAGTTCGGTTTTCATTTTCATTTTAGTAATTTTATGTTACATGCTTTTGTCATGTGCATCAGTTTTTTTAATTCTATTTAGCTTTGTTTTATTTTTATTTCAGTTTTAGTACTTTTTTCACTTAGCTGCCAAGGCAGCATTTTCATTTTACATTTCAGTTTTTTTAAGTTTCGTTTAATGAAAACTATTTTAATAGCTTTAGTTTTGTTTAACAATAACACAAATGATATAGCTTCAGTCAAATTTTGGGACATGTTTTAGGATGCTGTTTTTGCTCAATGTAAATGTGTGAGTGAATGTCCAGCATAACCAGCAAGACTGTCTTAATCAGCTGAATTTTACCAATGATTATTAGATATTTACTTGAGGTTCAAGATGAGAGCAAGAGAATTATGTTGGTTTTCATATAGCGACAGCAAACTGCCTGCACGGCATTGCAGTTGGCTCAGCAATGGATTTAAGAGGAAAGAGCCATTTTAATAAAAAGCTGACTGGGTCCTTCACCTCAGCAAAGATTTTTAACTACATTTCAGCTGAACAAATTAACGCCGTCAGACCAATTCATCATGGGTAAGGTGAGAGCTGCTCTGAGCATTTGAGCATTTCCCTGTGGAGTTGTTACAGGTCCCTGTTTGTGTATAGACGTGACCTTCAGCTGTCTGATGATCCCGGTGCTCTGTTCTTTTTTGGGAGAACATCTCAGCCAGCTCCTTAGATCCTGAGGCAAGGAAAGCATTTATAACTTGCCAGATCACCGTACCCCACCGAACTCTTCTGGGACGAGGAGATATACCAGAAGTGCCTGAGATCCATTAACATACTGTGCTCTGAAAGACAAACCTAATCAAAAAATAGACGTGTCAAAACTTCAGTATGCAAGCAGATCACGCAATCTGACCCTCAGTACCAAGGCCAAGTTCGGTGTCTCATATCCTTAACACTAAAGAGTGAAGAGCCTACCGCACCCTCCAGATTCGGAGTCAATCCGAGGCCAAGATTGTGACTTGGAGGGTGACGGTGGTACCATGTAGCAAAGCTGTTTACACCTACCGTTGACCCGAGGAACGGACAGAGAGGCTCAGATGCCTGTATTCCAAAATACCTTCTGCCTTCACTCAATATACTGAAAAAAAAAAAAAAAAAAAGACTTGAGAATAGGTTTGGCCAACTTTAAAAATGTTTTGTTATGAGGATGTATGCGCATATCTAATCTGTGTATTTCAAGTCAAGTAGAAGTTTTTGGTGTTAACCTGCTCGGACAGTTTCATGATTTACATGTTATATACATCTACAAAAACTAATATGAGTTTAAGAGTTTTAACTTGTACTTTAACATGACCCCAATTGAATACTGTGATTATAAATGTAATTTCTTTCAGGTGCCAAGGGAGAGAAGGAAGCTCCCCCTGCTGGTTTGTACATGCATTTCATTGACTCTACTAAATATTCGTAATCTTTTTGATGTAATGAGTCATTTTAAAGCAGTCGGGCTCACTCTCGGTATCTTTGATTTTACAGATAAGCCTGCAGAAGGTGGGTGAACTGCTCTGAATCTTGTCATGAACGCCATGTCTTCATTCAGTCTGCCAAGAGTACAAGGGGTAGCTTTGCTTCTACAGATGAGCTTTGCTCAGACTGTGTGTGTGTGTGTGTGTGCTAGTGCTGCAGGGGGTTAGGATTAGGATTAAGTAAGAGGTGTGCTGAATTACACATCAATTGAATGTGTTCCAATTCATCTTTAGATACAGCAAATACGCCAATGAAGAATCATACCTAAAACCAACTAGCAGTGCTCTAACTTAACATTCTGCTTACATATTGGCACATGTATCTAGTGCATTGCTTAGTCGAACAACAATATAATTATTCATCATAATGCATAAAGACATACTAATATGGTTGACTTGATCTCCTGCCTTTATAAGTAGAAGCACAGCCGGCTTTAATAAATGTGAATTTAACTAACTATGTTCACATGCAGAACCATATTTATTTACTGTTATGTATCTACATGATACAATTTACATAAATTACAGTATATTGTTTCTACATACATAAATAACATTATAGCATACTTAACTGCTGAAAATACATTAGAAACAAAAGCCGAGCTTGCTGTGCTGTAGAAGACAACTTCTTATTGCTTTGCTGCATGCAATTTTTTTTAAGTAAACATGTAAGCCAATTTATTTGAAAATATACCGTATATGACTCCTTTTCCAATGGGAGTGGGAGATGCCGTCACTACTGTTTAGATGGCAGAATGTGGGAATGCAGTAAACAGTTTTCTCTGGAAAATAATGTTTTAAAACACTTTTTAACTGTAAGTAGAGTACAGTATATGATCTTAGAATTAATATTTACAGTCATTCTACTTTTGATAGTAATTATGAATTATGCTTCATATCAGTGATAAACATTGTTATTTCCTTTATACTGACCACTAACTACATAACCATGAAATGTGTCAGTGTTGTTACTGGTTCCTATTTGCTTTAAATATAAGTAATACTACTTGACAATATAAATATATATATATATATATAAAAAAAATTATTATTATTAAAAATATTATGAAAAATTATTATTATTTTTACAATTGTAGTGTGAGTTTGAAAACAAGACAGAAGATCAAATAATTTATACTGGTTAGTGAATTTAATTTATGATCAAAATACGTTATGATAAAAGTGTGACTGCATTTTGTGTGTGTGTGTGCGCACACGCGCGCATTTATTGGTGTATGTAATGTATGCATTCCTTTGAACACTGAATCTGATTGTGGGCTATTATTATAATGCAGCCCATTACCACAGCGCACATGTGCATATATGGTACATGTTTCCATTTCTCAGTTCATGTTATTGTGCATTTGGCGTCTTAAAACTAACACCCGCACTGGGGTACAAAAAAGATGTGATCTGTACACAGTTTAATGGTGTTAACATGTGTGGTCATTAGGGCACTTTTTTATTCAAATGTGTTTTATATTTCAGTGCAAACAGCCCACAATGACCCCAAATAGTATGTGGACACTTAAAATGTCATTGCTTTATACAACTAAATATCAAAACAGGTGACATTTATTAATTGTTGGCAGTGTTTACAGGTGCTGTTTTTTTATTTGTCCAGTTCTGTTTAAACTTTCTCTCCAGCTCTAGACTCCAGGGACAAGACATCGGATGTAGTTTGTAGTAATGTTGGTGTTTTAACCCGTCTCTTTGTATGTGCTGCCTTAACCTCATTATGCTTCCATTGTTTCTTTTAATTCAGATGATGAGGGCCGCGACGGTAAGGGAAAGAAACACTCCTCTTGGCTCGCTATGTGTGTGTGAAAATTTGTCAATGTGCTAGTTGCTTATCTGTGACTGCGCATGTGACTAAATGTCAGTCACTGTCTCTGTCGGTGGTCCACAGGCCTGTCACAGGGGTTCTGACTGGCCAAAATAAGACCAACAAGCAAACAAATGGTTTGAATCTGAGATTGCCTTGGCGAATCCCAGCAAGAGTGATTTTCATTCATTTTAATTCATTGGTCAGTAGTCTTTTAGCGAACAAATTGTGTTTCGAGACTCACAATAACAGAAAACAATCTCCGTTGTCTGTTTCACCAAGGCATCCAGAATTTGTTATAAATATTTTAGCGTCTGCAGGTGCTGTAAGTGATTTTAGGCAAATGGAAATAAATCTCTATTACCTGACAGATATCACTAAAGTTCTTTTTTTTACTTTCTTCACGTCAAACATTTTGAGTGTTTTTAGGGCAAACCAGTGGAAGTAGGAAAGCAATATTTCTAATTTCAGTTCAGTGTAAGTTTTTCATGAAATATTTATATTTTATTTCAGCTTTATTTCAATTACTGAAATACTGAAATTCTAGTTTTAGTTAACGCCACCAATACCGGTCAGGATTTACCTAGTTAGCATGGCCCTGCAGCCACCTGGCTACGAATAACATCTTCCTCCATTGACCACCATTCAAAAATATTTAATAAAATATTTAATTGTTGTAAATTTAGATGTTTTACCAGTGCCACATCATTTTAGGAGGTCTTTTAAAAGTGTGATATCGACTTGATGTCACAGCTCAGGATGGTGGTCACTACTGAAGGGGAAAAGCTAGCGAATAGCTTCTTTAGGTATTACACAGATAGCAAATGACATCTGGCCCAGTTGTGGCCCACATCTCCCACATTCTTCTGGCCCACATACCGCACGGAATGACAGCGATGACTCAACCTGAGGGTGGCTGGCTCTTTGGTCTCAACAGGGTTTTGGAACGTCTAATTCCATAAAGGTTAGGTCCATAAAAAATTCCAGAGTGGCTAAAATTGTTTACAGCACCTTAAACTATATCCCTTAGTTGTTAATTTGAGAAAATTTGGATATATACTTTGTTTATTAGAGTGAGTATATATCAGTGTATGTGTGCTTGAGTGCATAAACCAAAAGATATTTCATTTCAATCTCTGACCACCATTTTACATTATATTTTAAGAAATGTAATACTATTTCATTCACACTAATTTGGTTGGTGTTACTTTTATGGATCATTTATGATGACAGACATTGCTTCGATGTCTTCGACCTTGTTTTAATTTAACCTCTTGGAATAGAAATTCGGTGACCGTTCAAGAAGCCAAGGTTATGCAGTATACTGATACTCTGAAGTGGTTGTCCCTCTAAAAGTTTCATCATTGGAAATATCTGGATCTGTGTATGAGATCCAGCATTAGGGTGTGATAGTGTGATTATCAGGACATTTAGCAACATGAGGTAAGGACACCCAGAGCTGGACTAGCATTTCCACTGTTGTGTGGTTTCCACTGGTGGTGTGGTGTGGCGCAATGGATAAGACACATGCCTTTGGTGTGAGAGACCCGGGTTCGAATCCACTGTGAGACACCAATGTGTCCCTGAGCAAGACACTTAACCCTAGTTGCTCCAGAGGCGTGCGACCTCTGACAAATATAGCAATTGTAAGTCGCTTTGGATAAAAGCGTCAGCTAAATGAATAAATGTAAAAATGTAAATGTTGTATACAGTGCTATGCATAAGTGAATACACCCATGCTAAAGTTAACTAAAAAGAGGAATAAAAAATCATCTTTTGGAAATTGAACTCAATGCCTTAATTTAAAAAATTAGGAAAAATCCAACCTTTAAGGACACCAATTTTCTTTGTGAATGAATAATGTATCGTAAATAAATAAATGTTCTTCCTTAAAATACAGGGTGCATAAGTCTGGACACCCCTATGTTAAATTCCCATAGAGGCAGGCAGATTTTTATTTTTAAAGGCCAGTTACTTCATGGATCCAGGATACTATGCATCCTGATAAAGTTCCCTTGGCCTTTGGAAGTAAAATAGCCCCACATCATCACATAGCCTTCACCATACCTAGAGATTGGCATAGAGTACTTTCCATAAGATCATCTCTCAATGCAAATCAAACCAGCTATTAGGCTAACTGAAATAAAACCATGCCCATCTCTAGGTATGGTGAAGGCTATGTGATGATGTGTGGCTATTTTACTTCCAAAGGCCAAGGGAACTTTATCAGGATGCATAGTATCCTGGATCCATGAAGTAACTGGCCTTTAAAAATAAAAATCTGCCTGCCTCTATGGGAATTTAACATAGGGGTGTCCAGACTTATGCACCCTGTATTTTAAGGAAGAACATTTATTTATTTACGATACATTATTCATTCACAAAGAAAATTGGTGTCCTTAAAGGTTGGATTTTTCCAATTTTTTTTTAATTAAGGCATTGAGTTCAATTTCCAAAAGATGATTTTTTATTCCTCCTTTTAGTCAACTTTAGTATGGGTGTCTAAACTTATGCATAGCACTGTATGTTTAGTGACTGACATTGGTGTTATACTATTTCTGCATCTATCTAATCTGGGTTAAGTGTATATGGGTAGATCATCTTTATAAGGATGGTTGGGTCTAAACTATATAACCAGAGTTCCAGTAAGAGCCTTATGCAATGCTGTTTTGAAATATAAGCCAAACTATGCATTGAACTGTGACTTTTTATCCTTGTTCGGTATAACTTGCATAAACATAAAACAGAGAGTGATGGTTTTGTTCTCTGGTTTTTTGGAATATATGGAAATGGAAATGCATCATCCGGGCCTGATCCCACCATGGATAGTTTATGTGGCCATTTGCTGTTTCATGTCAGCCTTTTCTGTAGAGATGTTAACTGATTCTGATGTTAAGATGGAAAAGAATGTCAAAATATGTTTTAAATAACCAGCCATCAAATCTAAATAACTTGAGTTTAACCAGCATCAACCGACCAAAAAACCCACCCACCCATCAGTGCCACTACAATCAAAATGGGTTTCAGGACACTTAAGTTGTTTGGATTGGAATGACTGGTTTGTAGAGAAAATAACTTAAATAACAGCTATGCACCTTTTCATTCTGAAAAACTGAAGGACAAAGGGATGTCAGTTTCTACATGTATTTGTGTTATTATATAGTATGTGTATATGAATGTCTTAGAAGAGCCCTGATGTTGTCCCCTATATAACTTCCTAATGGTTTCCCCCACTCTTTCTCTCTCTTTTTCTTTAATACAGAATTGCCTGAGGATGGTAAGACACACAAATCCTTTAGCATGTATTGTCAATGACATATACATGAGAAAAAAAAAAATTGCTTCATTTTTCATGCAAAAGGAAATTTTGTAAGTGTCTTTCACATCCCAGAGCAGATCCTAAAATTGTAGTTCACACAACAATTAAAATTCTGTCCTTTTTTACTCACCCTCCTTAAAAAAAACTGTTCCACAAAAGAAAGAGAGTCATAAAGTTTGGAAACACATGATGACAGAAGTTTTACTTTTGGGTGAACTATCGGTTTAAGGATCTGGGAAGGTTGAAAGGTGAGAGTCAATAATCAATAGTTGTTTTGTTTTTGTTTTGTAATTATGGGTATAGGTTTGCTAGATGGTGCTAAATGTTTTAGGGAAGCTTTACCCCAGGCTGCTTACACATCAATATGAACAGTAAATATCATAATTGATTTACTCTTTTCAGCCTCTTGTCAGTCATCGTTGACTAGCCAGTCTTAGTGTCCATTACTGTGAGCTTTCAGCAGTTCATATCAGTTTACACTGTTTCTCTGACTCTGCCGATAGAACATGTCCCAGGAGAAGAGCCTCAGATGTCTGAGACAAGTGGCCTGTTTGTGGAGAAGCCTCAGAGTGTCACTGTCAATAAAGGTGAGATTCTGAACCACATCTGCACCGGTGAATGCACTCTGCTGTGTCTATAATTTAAATTGAAAATTAGTGGTATTTTTTTTTTTTTTTTTTGTCAATTGTTCTGCAGGTTAAACAGTTACGCCAGTAGGTAATGTGTCATTGAATCATTCACTCATTTTATTTGTTTAAAAAACTGACTTTTTAAGGCCGGGACACACCAAGCCGACGGTCAGCCGTCAGACAATGTCAGGCCGTTTTTGAGCATCGGTCGGCTTAGGTCTTTCGGTGTGTTCCGCACGTTGGCTCTAGTCGGACACCATCTGGGTTTTTTGGGCCGTTTCTGGCTGTTGAATCGCCGTCCGTGAGAGAGAGAGAAAACTCTGGCCGTTCAGAGAACGAGTGCACGAGAATAAGCGAAAGTGATGATAGAGAGCAAAGAAGTCAAGACGGTACAGACAGAATGCTGTTATATTTTTCTCATCTTACATGAACATTCAACGCACAGATATTTTCATAATAACATGAGCCGATTGGAATGAAGAAAGTAATCAGCGTGATTGATATTCAAAATGATAAACAGGCATTGCATTGTTAGTTGCACAGTCATAGTTTCGGTTTTCCTTTTTGAATGACAAAAATGTACCATTGATACCGGCTGATATAGACAGATATTTACTTACATGCAGACGAAATGCACGTGACGCTATGCACGTGCTAGTTGACGGTATAGCCTTTAGTCCTTTTGGTGTGTTCAAGCGCAGTTTTTTGGCCGAGACGCAGCCAACGAGAGGCAACAACACAGTCAGCTTTCGTCAGTGCTTGTTCTTTGATGTCGGCTTTGTGTCCCGGGCTTTAGAGAACGAAACCAGCTTTTAATTATGATTGAGTCATTTAATCATTTACATTTTACATTTATATTTATCCAAAGCGACTTACAAATGAGAGCAATAGAAGCAATCAAACTAACAATAGGGCAGCAATATGCAAGTGCTGTGATAAATCCCAGTTAGTCTAGCACAGTACACGTAGCAAAGTTATTTTTTATTTTTATATATATAGAATAGTAAGTGTTAGTATTAATGGGTCACGTGTTGCCAAAAGAAATGCGTCTTCAGCAATTTCTTGAAAATGGCTAAAGACTCAGCAGCTCGGGTTGAGTTAGGCAGGGCACAGTCCAGGTAAATCAGGTAATCATTCACTCAACCGATTCATTCATAAACATTCCTTCTGGAAAAAAATGCTACTGCTATGTGTTGCTCAGAGATGGCCAACAGTTGATCAGCTTTTAGTTATTATGGAACTATTTCTGTTGATGGAGCAAAAATACACAAAGTAACTGGCAATATGTATATGTAGTCTAATGTCTAGACTAGTCTTAGACTATTAACTACTTAATTACTGAGCTGTCATATACAAACAATATCACATGCAATCTTGCTGAAATTACCAATACTCAGTGGTACTCTTTCTTGTGTGATATTGCTTAATATATTAACATAAATGGTCACATATATGGTCCACATACACCATATATACTATATACATACTGTATATAGATTAATGTAATAATGACTAATGTATAATTGAATAATAAATAATGAATAATTTAGTTCAGCAATGTTACTCATGTCTTCATTTTATTGGTAACAGGGAAAAATGTCACATTTGTGGCTAAGGTGGACTCCTCTCAGTTGCTAAGGAAGCCAGCTATGAAGTGGCTGAAGGGAAAATGGTTGGATCTGGGCAGCAAGGCTGGAAAACACCTACAGTTCAAAGAAACCTACGATAGGAATACTAAAGTGTGTGAGGAACAGTGTGTTTTATTTGAGATTTGTTTACTAGAGCACAGAGTTACTATTTACATTTTTTGATACCAGATATACACCTATGAGATGACCATTGTTAAGGCTGTGGATGGGGATGCTGGAGGTTATCGTTGTGAGGTCACATCTAAAGACAAGTGTGAAGTCTGCACGTTTGAAGTCACCGTTGACGGTAGGATATTGCGCAGTTATGGGTACAAAATCCCAAGTTATCAGTGAATCTGTCTAGTACCTCTAGGTAATGAGAGTTGGAAATCCTCATGTACATCATTGGACATTTATAAAGCTTATAATACTTTTTTCAGATGAATAAAGTCAGTTTATACACACCTGGTGTGTGTGAGCAGACTTTACGTCAAGTCTATACAGCTGATTCATTATTCAGTAGGTATTTAGCTGATTAGATCCTCCTGTTAGTTTTGCAGCATTTAGTAAATCACCTCTACACATTTATTGGCTTTGACAGTAATCAGATTGTGGAGCATATCAAACATGGTTTTTAATCATCATTATGAATTTCATCTCCTCCTTCAGCTGCTGAAGAGACCAAGCAAACAAACATTTTGGAGGCATTCAAACGATCGTAAGTTTGTTTGTATGTATGTGTCTCTTACTCATTAGTAACTTGTAGATGTCTTGATTTCACATTTGTTTCAATGTACTGTTATCATATATTTGTTCATATTGTCAGTGTCACTTTATGTTTAGATACTGCTGTAAGTGTACTTACAGATTTAGTGGTTTATGCACCTTATGTTAATACATGCAATATAATATGCTCTTGCATATGATTGAGGGAGCAGTCTGTTGCCAGAAGCTGCTCTTCTAAGCAGTAATAATCTCACAGATGGATTAAGACGTGTTTTACCTCATGTCTGAGAGTTTGGTTCCAGGTCCCAGCTCCGGGAGGTAAAGGTTTAGCCCTAGGCCTGAGCCAGACTTCTTGATCTACTATTTGAGCATGGTGCTAGCAATACCAAGGTCATAGGTTCGACTCCCAGGGATCAATTTATAAAATTTAAAGTTGTTTTGGATAAAACTGTCTGCCAAATTAAAAAAATTTAAATGTTGGTTAAGATGCTGTATGCATCTTGTTCATCTCTAGGGGAGATGCAGGAGAGGATGCAGGTGATCTGGACTTCAGTGGTTTACTCAAAAAAAGGTTTGTACGATGTTCTCGACTCTCTATGTTTTTTCATCTTAATCTGTTTACTTTATGTGCAGATTAAGTTATTAATTTTCACTTTAACCATCATGATGCATGGTGTCATTTATTCACGGTTGAAATCTGATTTAGATTTTAACTTTATTCATTATGTTCTGTCTGAGGTCGTAAGAGAACTTATAAGACCACGTAAGACCACACACACACACACACACATTCTTGTACATCTATCTTTATGAGGACATTCATTGACACAATGCAATCTATAGCCGCTTACCCTAACCTTACCCATCCCAACTAAGTGCCTAACCCGAACCCTTACCCTAAACCTACCCTTAACCTAATTATAACCTTATCCCTAAAACCAAGTCTTGACCTTCAAACAGGCCTTTAAAGGGGTCTCAGAAAGTGAGGACCAGCCAAAATGTCCTCACTTTACTCTCTTTGTCCTCACTCCAATGGTCTAAAACTCAAAACTGGTCCTCACAAAGATAGTTGTACAAGTACACACACACACACACATATATAAATCAAACAAAGTAATTGAAATAACTCAACACAACAAATGTTTCAATTTGGTTACCCCAAATTCAACTTAAAGGGATACTCCACTTTTTTTGGAAATAGGCTCATTTTACAACTCCCCCAGAGTTAAACAGTTGAGTTTTACCGTTTTTGAATCCATTCAGCCGAACTCCTGGTCTGGCGGTACCACTTTTAGCATAGCTTAGCATAGATCATTGAATCGGACAAGACCATTAGCATCATTACCATTAGTAACTACAGAAGAGTCAAGTTTTAAATAGGAAAAATATCGAAACTCTTTGGTCATTTTTTTGAGAGAGATGCTAATGGTCTTGTCCGACTGGCTTCTGCAGTCTCAAAATTATTCAACCCCCTGAATAGAATCCCTCACTACAGCACAAATCTGCAAAACAGGTGTTGTCTCAAGCACACCTGATGCAACTAATCATGGGCTTCATTAGTTGCACCAGGTGTGCTTGGGCTAGAACACATCTAATATCTGAACTGACTAGGTTTGTTGAGTGTCACGTTTGAGTGCATGTTATAAATATGGCTAAGTCAAAAAAAGTTATCAAAGATAAAGAGAAGATATCATCGCCCTTCACAAACAAGGCACAGGATGCAAAAAGATAGCGAAGGCACTAAATGTTCCTAGAGACACAATTGGAAGCATAGTTTGCACGTTCAAAGTTTAAGGAACAGTGGTTACACTACCTGGACGGGGCAGAAAAAGAAAGCTATCAACGGCTGCAACCAGTTTTACGTTGAGCTATTTCAATTACTATTGTTTGATTTGTTCACTGCAAACAGCTGAAAGTCTGTACATTTTGCCAATAAACCTGATTTGCAATGGGGGTTTAATAATATTCCAAATCTTATGAGAACATATTATTAACAAAGTTTCACAGGAACTTATTAATAGAATTTGAAGGAAACACAGCATCACTGGGGTCACTAGGACTCCAAATATAAAAACAGTCAATCTCAACCAAATGTGAAGATTAACCATATTTTTGATTCATATGTACTTCAGAGAGAGGAAGCAAAAGGAGGAGCCTGAGGTGGATGTGGATGTCTGGGATATCCTGAAAAATGCCAAACCATGTGACTATGAGAAGATCGCCTTTGAATACGGCATCACTGATCTCAGGGGCATGCTCAAAAGACTTAAGAAGATGAGGAAGGTGGAGCCCAAAAAGAGTGATGGTGAGACACCCGATGGATGCACACAGACATACAGACATACATACATACATACATACGAAGGTCCCTGGGTTCAAGTATAACCCTAATATATAATTTTGTTGGCAAACCAAGGAAAAAAGTTTTGGAATTGGTGGTTGAGGATTGTAAGGATTGTATATGTTAGTGCTATTTCTGTTTCAGCTTTTCTAAAGAAGATGGAACCTGCTTACTCTGTGGAAAAAGGAAAGAGAATACTGCTTAGTGTTGAGCTGTCTGACCCCAACGCTCAAGTCAAATGGTTGAAAAATGGACAGGAGATCAAACCTTCAGCCAAGTATGATCCTGTGTGTTTGTGTGTTTAAAAAAATTACTATTTTGTATAACACTTTGAGAGACCAAAAGGAGCACTGGTCATCATTGATGATGATTGTAAGGATGGGGAAAAGACAGGGCATGTCACAGCAGGGCATGATGGGAAGGTTGACGCTCCATGCCTTACATGAGGTTTGTGTTGAATTTCTCTCCCTGTTAGATATATCTTTGAGAGTGTGGGTGGTATCCGTAAGCTCACTATTAACAAGTGCACCCTCGCTGATGATGCCGCGTATGAATGTGTGGTTGGAGAGGAGAAGAGTTTCACTGAGGTCTTTGTCCAAGGTACACTGTCATTAAAATCATCATCTTCTTCATCATCACTGGGATCATTAGCAGACCCCCTCTATTTAAATTCAGCTGTCTCATTTGTTCTGTCTTCTTATCTGTCGCCGTCCTGTGTCCCGTCTGTCCTTGAGTGGTAGCCATCTGCCCTATTGATTATTTTAAAACTCTGTCTATTCTGTCAGTCCTTACCTTTTTTACCGAGCCATTTGTTTTGAGCCAGGTCTCTGCTTCTGTCTATTTTACTTCATGTAAGGTATAATTTTTTGTTTGATTTCTTCATGGATTGTAGTTGCCATCTGCCCCTGTTGTTATCTTGTACAGAATATACAGATACAGAACTGTAATGTGGTTCATATTCATTCTGCTGTAAAAGTGTTTTTGTTCTACTGTGTGTTTGAATATATTAACCACTTATTTGTGTGTTTATATGACCAGAACCCCCTGTCACCATCACTAAGATGTTGGATGACATCCATGTGGTGGTTGGGGAGAAGGTGGAGTTTGAGGTTGAAGTGTCTGAAGAAGCAGCCAATGTGAAATGGTGAGATACTGGACCAAACTGGTGACACTGACTTGGTCAATCGGTGACCAGCTTATTTTGTTCAGTCAACAGGCCTACAAATAAACTGGCCAGCTGCACAACTTGAAATGCTCAATAAATGACTAGCTGACTAAATTAATTCCAGTACTATCAAGGTCAATATCGCTAATTATAGTCATTTAGTATTAACACGCTATTATTAACATTAAATAGGACTAAACGGCAAATTATCTGACTGTATTTTTTTTTGTTTTCAGTTTATTACCAACAATTATAGAACACAATGAATAATTAAACAATGATTATAGTCATGTCAAACCCCACAAAAACCTATTAGCCTATAATAAATGGCACATTTGGTTTTAGATGATGCATTTTTCTCTGTCATTACCTCTCTCTGTTTAAATGAGCAATGTGGCTGAGCGCTGTCTTTGACTGCTTGTGCTTTTCAACATTTCTGCTCGTGTTCAGACAAGCAGATGGAAGGTTTCCAGTCTTGTACTCTTCACTACATTAATTTCTCCACTTTAAAGTTTAATAGTAAATAAGTTCTCATGCTAAATAAATGATAAAAGCTCTAAAAGGATCAATCCTCTCGATACAATATGAGTATCATAAGTATATTTCAAGATTGATCCTCTTATCACTACTGTCTTCTGCTGTATCCAAAGTTTCTTTTTTCTTGCTGTACATCTTTCCGTCATGTCCCATTTTGTCCATCCATGTTTCCTTTGTACTCATCCCAATCTTTCCCATTTTATCTTCAGTCATCTTGGCATAGATTGCCTTCCTCAGTTTCTCCTTATGAACATTATTTCCATCTTTGCCTCACTCTGTCTTGCTCTTCCAATGTCTCTCTTCATCTCTCTCAGGATGAAGGATGGAGTGGAACTGAGCCGAGATGGAAAGTATCGCTTTAAGAAAGATGGGACAAAGCACTGGCTCATCATCAATGAGGCGACCACAGAGGACATAGGAACATACTATGTGTACACCAGCGGAGGGGAGTCCAAGGGAGAGCTGGATGTGGAAGGTACTTCTTTTGAAAGAGTAAAAACTCTCCCTTCTCAGCCCTTCCCCCGTTTGGCTGATATTTCAGTATTTAGTTTTAGTATTAATTGCCTCATGGTCCCTTTTTCTCTATTATAGAGAAGGAACTGGAGGTTTTGCAGAGTATAGCTGATCTAACAGTGAAGGCAGCAGAGCAGGCTGTCTTCAAGTGTGAAGTGTCTGATGAGAAAGTGACTGGCAAGTGGTACAAGGATGGGGTGGAGGTCATTCCCAGTGACCGCATCAAAATGACACACATCGGCAGGTATATTGGTCCACTGACAGTCACCCTTATCGATTCATGCATAAGCAAGCTCACCTTGTCCCTGACCTCACTAATATTGTTTTATGTTTGGACACAAAAACAGATTAGTCATCGAAATGTCCATTTTGCTCCATCATTGCTTTTTCGGGGGACAATAATGTGGCATACACTTCTTATGTCGTGGTAACATTTTTGATCCTGATATCTCAGGACTCACAAGCTGTTGATAGATGATGTGAAGCCTGAGGATGCAGGAGATTACACCTTCGTACCAGATGGATACGCTCTTTCCCTTTCAGCCAAACTCAACTTTTTGGGTAAGAGAGAGAATCAGATTTTTTTTTAAATCAGACTTTAAATTTCAACATTGACCTAGATCTATATTTTTGTTCCCAGAGATCAAGATTGATTATGTTCCTCGTCAAGGTAAATGTCTTACCTGCATCAACAAATTTAACATTAAAGTTTTGTAAGGCGACAGTTTTGTTATGTTATTTAAAATTCTTTCTATTATCATCTAGAACCACCCAAAATCCACCTGGACACTACTGGCAGCATGGTCAACAAAAACACCATTATCGTCGTTGCAGGAAACAAGCTCCGGTTTGATGTTGACATTTCAGGGGAGCCACCTCCCACTGTCTGCTGGAAAAAAGGAGATACTGTGAGAGCTTGCTGGCAAACTGTCACATTCTCTCATCTGAAGCAACGCCAAGAACACATATGGGCTTGTTTTCATATCAGATTCAGTGATAAAACCCTGCTGAAAAGACTAGCAGCATGTTTTTCGAATTGAGTCTCTACTAGCCTACCTTAACCATCGAGACTTCCATAGTCAACCAGTATAGCTAATTAGGACCATCCTGGATGACCCCATTCACTCAAATAGACCAGCAAAATCCAGGCTGATCTTTCCAGCAGGAACACATTCTCTCTCATTTTCTTACATCACATAGGATATGAAAATCAACTTTGAAATGTAACATCTCTAATATATTACACATGCTTGAAAACATGACGTTTGTTTGATGCAGGAGATCTCTGAGGCTGAAGGCCGTGTGAGAGTGGAGACCAGGAAGAGCCTAAGCTGCTTTGTGATTGAAGGGGCAGAGAGATCCGATGAAGGCCTTTATCATATCACTGTAATCAACCCAGCAGGAGAGGACAAGGCTGATGTCATGGTTAAGATAGTTGGTGAGTTCATACATGTTAACCATCTGCAACTTCTTCTTTCTGTCCTCACTATCTGTTATGTCCCATCTGTTCCATACGGCTCTTCATCCCTGTATTTATTCTGTGCTGTGTTCAGATGTGCCTGATCCACCTGAGAATGTGAAATGCTCTGGAGTGGGTGAGGACACTGCTGCAATCCAGTGGGATCCACCCAAATTTGATGGTGGAGTTCCAGTGAAAGGTAAAACCGATCCTTACCATTTATGTTTCTTTCGAACTTGACATGCAATATTTAGGGATGCACTGATATGAAAATCTTGCCCAATACCGATAATTCTTTATATTTGAAAGCCGATAACTGATATATTGCCTGATAAATCTAAATCCAAATTTTTATATAATTTTTGAGAGCCTGATTACAAAAACAAAAGTCTCACCATTAAAAGCCATGTCCCAAGTTCACAATTATAATGTTCTCATTATAATTTCATTTAACCTATATGACAGACTTAACTGTATTTTCCTTTTTGAAGTGATTCCAATCATATTTCAAGCTATTCAAAACCATTATGGCGAACAGTGCACATCTGATGTGTCTCGGCTGAAGGAAATAATCCATTATCTATCGGCTTTAAGATATCGGGCAAATTTTCTTATCGGGCCGAAACGCTCAAATTAAATTAATTAATTAAATGAATGTATATCGGCCGATGTCGATATGGTGGCAGATATATTGTGCATTCCTACCAATATTACATGTTGTCAGTCTTGCTTCTTGGAAATACATAAGAAAATATTTAAGTAGGTTATGAATCTTCTCACATGTGTAGGATACCACTTACTACTTTAGTTGTACTTCCAGGTTACCTAATGGAGAGGAAGAAAAAGGGCTCTTCTAGATGGACAAAGCTGAACTTTGACATTCACGAGTCCACAACATATGAGGCTAAGAAGATGATTGAGGGCGTGCTATATGAGATGAGGGTGTTTGCGGTTAATGGCATTGGCATCTCCCAGCCCAGCGCCAACTCCAAACCTTTCATGCCCATTGGTTAGTTCTCATCAGACTGTCTGCTGCAACTTTGGATTTATTGTACTGCTTTCTCAACAAACGTATTTCAATCAGCATTCATTCTCTTTGTTTTCCTACTCCTTCACAGCTCCAACTAGTGAACCAACACGACTGATGGTGGACGACATTACAGATGGTACCTGTGCTTTAAAGTGGCTTCCCCCTGAGAGGATTGGAGCTGGTGGCATTGACGGGTACATCATTGAATATTGCATTGAGGGAGGTGAGGCACAACGCAACTTTGCTATAGAGCTGACATTGAGTGCCATCTCAGTTTCAAACCATCACAGTGAAGTAATCTTTTTTGATCATTTTTTGACATGTTTACATATCTTGCTGGTTTTCCGCTTACTTTGCCCCTGGTGGAACTCACAGCCACTGAGTGGGTGCAGGCAAACGAGACCCCTGTTGAGAAGAATAGTTACAGGGTCAGAGGGCTGCCTGTTGGAGAGAAGATGCTGTTCAGGGTGACAGCTGTGAACATCGCTGGCCGTAGCCCTCCAGCTGTGTTGGCGCAAGCTGTCACCATTCGGGAGATTGTTGGTGAGACTCTCGCGTACATACATACACATACACAAACAACATACAACACACTCTCAGGAGTATCTCTAGATTGCTCAATGAAATCACAATGGGCATTTGTAGCTTTTAGTTCATGTCAAATTCCTGAAAATTGAGAAAATGAACCAAATATATGCATTTAAAATAAACAGTTCCTTTCTTTAGAAAAAATTGAGCTAAATTTTGCTCAAAACAACATAGGATCTCACTGACTTTCATTGTGTGGACAAAAAAAAAGACATTTTTCAAAAGATCTTCTTGAGTAAGTGATGAGAGAATATTAAGTTTTGGGTGAACTATCCCTTTAACTACTCAAATACAGATTTAACACAGACACAACACACTTGTCTGTGACACACTGAGCATGAAGTATATAAACACCCCACTGTGTGTGTTGTCATTTTCAGCACGTTTTCTTCTGTCTTTTCCCCCTCTCAATCTCCTCTCAGAGCGTCCTAAAATCCGCCTCCCTCGGCAGCTTAGGACTAAGTACATCAAACGAGTGGGTGAGAAGGTCAACCTTGTCATTCCCTTCCAGGTCAGTCATGCACGTACATTGTTCTGCTCTGTACTTGTGTAGTGCTACTTTTCTATTCAGATACTGGTCTTTACAAACAGTTAAAATTATTAACTTAGACCATGTTAACTGTTATCAGGGCAAACCACGTCCAACGGTGACCTGGTCCAAGGATGGCGGACCTCTTGACACAGGGCTGGTGAATATCCGCACAAGTGGTGTCGACACCATCCTGTTTATCAGGCAGGCGGTCAGAGAGCACTCCGGCCAGTACACCCTGTCCGTGCAGATTGAGAACATGGAGGAGAAAGCCACAATTGAAATCCAGATTGTCGGTTAGTGCCAACAAAGTGATTTGGTTAATGTTTTAATAGGGATGTGCACAACAACATAATTTCAAATTCAAGAGTTAGAGAGTTGTGGGTTGCCTGAATAATTGGTCTTAATTGAAAGACATGAATATTAATTTTATATTTGTGATAATTTTGAGTTGAGTTGATAAGAGCACATGAGGAGAAACAGGAAAAGCAGCAGGAGATGGGAAAGTGGAATGGGATCGGGATATGACCTCAAGCTTCCCAAAGTTATGTTGAGTGATACCCACAAGGCCTTCTCTCTGAGTTTTTTCAACTTGACATGCCGTCATGAAGATGCAATGCTCTTGGCACGATGCTCAAAAAACAGCATGAGATGTGATGCGATGGCTAAAGACATCCGTCACAATGTATATAGCAGTAGTGGTGATGGTTTAAAGGTGACATTAAGGTGAATTTAAAGACACAGAGTGTTTTACCTTGCCAACAGTTTAGATACAAAAATAGATGAGAAAAAAATCTGGGTGAGCCATTCCTACTTTTAAGTTGTATTGAGGCTGGTTTCTCCCAAGGATTTTTGTCCATTTCTGACACCTTAATGGAGTTTGGGTTCCTTGCCACTGTCGCCTTTGGCTTGCTTAGCTGGGGTTTAAAAGACACTTAGGGCCCTATCTTGCACCCAGTGCAATTGACTTTGTACAATATCATTCCTGTTTTGCACCCGACTTTTCCCTCCACAGATGCACGTCAGTAAATTAGGGAATGAACTTGCGCTCACGGGGACGGTTCAGCGAAAAGAGGAGGCGTGTTCCGGCGCAAACGTTCCCTGGTGCTATTTTGCAGTTTCAGAAAACAATTCCACCACAGACCAGGAAAAACCTAGTCTAAAGTCAGTGGCGCGTTATTCAGATGCTATTTTAAGGGCGCATGCTTGGCCATAATGTAGCATGTGCACAACGCGCATACACTTTGCTTCTCTCATCTACACAGATGCAGTAGTTCCCATTTTTGCAAACCATACATAATTACAAGGAAAAATATTACCACACGAGGGAAATCATTGTGGTGTCCATGAAGATGTAAAAAAAAAGGCATAAATCTAGCTTACACATTTACCCAAATTATTCAGGCTAATTGTAGTAATGACAGATCAAACCTGTTTGACCAATAGTGGCAAGACACATAGGTATATAAGGACACCTGACAAAGTGGTTTCTCCCATCCCCATACGATGTCACTTCTCTGTCTTTTACAGCCCTGACGAGAACGTCGGTCTCCTCGGCTGTGAACCGCTCCCGGCGTGCGCCTGGCAAATCCGCCGTTATAATAGCCATGGATCCATTAATCCGCCATGGAACAAGCGCATCTGCTTTTAAAGGGAATGTGAGATGACGCTCTGATTGGTTTATTGCACGTTACGCCCAAACCACACCTATGAGTAATGTAGCTACTTCAGACCAACCCATTTTAGATTTGCGTCGATATCCGCCCACAAAGTTACTTGAGTTTCGCGTTTGTTTGATACTTGCGTTTCAGATCGTTAAAATAGGGCCCTTAATATTCAGTTATATTGTCGATTTGACTGCACTGACACTATCAGATGAGAATAAAACTGAATTGAGCTGGTTTATGATACCACTGACTCTTGCAGAGCTGCTTTATCGCTAAATCGTCTTTGTTTCATAATTGACGAATTTTGCAACATTGACACCATTGAACTGAATTGAATCAACATTGAACTCGAGCCGAATAACGACTGTATAGCTGCTTTACAGCAAATTTTTTAATTCATTGTTATTTTCTTATTTATTACTGTGAAGCTGCTATAAAGCAAGCAATCTGTATTGAATAAAAGCACTATATTAATAGGTTACTTGACTATTTAGGATGTTGAAGATGTTGCAAATTCATTTGTAGATCACTTACATCAACATCACAGTTGGCCACAAATTCAGTGATGACATAAGATTAAAGGATTAAACTGCACTGTTCAAAAAGTTAATTTCCCTACAAAGTGTGAGTCAGGTTCATTTCGGAAGTGAAGTGTGAGTCAGGTTCATTTTGTTAACGCATGGAAACTGTTTGAGGATCACTTTCAAAAGTGACGCTGAATTTCAAACTCTTAAACTGCCAGAAAGGTTTCATATTAAACACTTACACTTTCATCAAAATTGAGGATGTCATAGGTCAGTTCAGTTGCAGGGATTATTCTGCAGGGTTTTGTTTGGATTATTCCTGGTGTTGAACGGGATTAGGATAGGATTAGGGGACACTCACTCGGTGTTCCCGCTGGGAGGTAAGCTAATGAGAGTGAAAAAACCCTTCAGATGAGCCAGACAGCCATTTAGTCACAGTTTGCTGCCAGCATCCCAGCAGCTTGGCCAGGATTAATGCCAACCGCTCCCAGCCGCAAACTCGAACTCTCCCGCTCTCAATCTTTTTTTCTCTTTTTTTTGTAGCATGATCTCACTATCTCTACCTCAAGCTCATGTTTTCACCCTCTTCCCCATTTCATTTTATCCCTCTTTCATTTTTATCATTCCTCTGCTCACTCACTTGTAGCTTCTTCTCCAATTAGCATACATTAATTAGTCTCATGGTTAAAATTAGGACAGTGTATCGGTGTCAAGCTCTACAGTAATACCTACAGTCATTTTTTTCTTTTCATTCCCATACTCACAGACAAGCCTGGGCCACCGATGGCTGTCACTGTAACGGATGTTTGGGGTTTCAATGCTGCTTTGGAATGGAAGCCTCCAAAAGACAATGGCAACGCGGAGATCACTGGCTATACCATTCAAAAGGCTGACATGAAAACCAAGGTAAACCTAGACCAGCAACAGGAAGTTTTGGCCAAATATATGTGGACACTCCTTTCTAATTAGCAGGTTTGATTAGGCCCCTAAACCTTAATGCTATTGCATGCAGTGACATTATAGAGAATTGTGTATTTCCAATCGTTTAAGAGAGGACCGTTTTCTGCTCCATCTACACAAAGCGCGAGCACCATGAGGAAATGGTTTAATGAGCTTATAGTCTGGTGTAAAAGAACTTGACCAGCCTGCACCAAATATTTTTGGCTGTTAGAAGTTTCAAATCAGTAAATAAACACACCTGAATGGTTGTAGGTAGCCTAGAGTATGGATAAAAAAAAGAATACCCTATGGCCTGGTTTCACAGACAGGGCTTATATTAAGTCAGGATTAGGTTTTAGTTCAATTAGGATTTTTAAGTAGCTTTTATAAACGGGCCTTAGAAAAAAAAACATTACTGGTGTGCATCTTGAGACAAAACAATGGCACTGACATATTTTAAGATATATCAGTGCAAGTTGCTTTCAGATAAAACAGCTCAAACATGCATTTTAGTCTGAGACTAGGCCTTGTCTGTGAAACCGAGGGAATATCTCGCAATATTATGTGTTTATATTAAATATATAAAACAACATTTGTGTTAAAATTCAACTTAGGGGATATCCTAGCCGATGGTGGATAGAGAAATGGAGGTCTGTATCTACCCACAAGGCCAATGACAGCATGAAAGCAATGCACAGAGCAAGCGTACAAATGTACTGTTCGTTTGTCAACAATACTTTTGGTGTATCTTCAGTGTTTCTGAATTCAGAGGTTCTTTAATTGGCATGGCTGCTGTCTCTAACTTGTTTTAGGAGTGGTTCACGGTTCTTGAACACAATCGCAGACCTAGTTGCACCGTGTCTGATCTGGTGATGGGGAATGAGTACTCCTTCCGTGTGTTCAGCGAGAACATCTGTGGCATGAGCGATGATGCTGGCATCAGCAAAAACACAGCTGTCATCTGCAAAACAGGTACCTGCATACTGGCGGTTTAAAAATTAATCTCGAAACACTTAATGTTGCATTACATGACGATTAGTGCACGAGTGTCTCTGCTGAAGCGATATATGTAATGTGTAATCCTCTTCCTGCCTCTTTCTCTTAGGTCTTAAGAATAAAGCACAACCCTACAAGGAAAAAGATATGACCAGCTCTCCTAAATTCATCACACCTCTCGTGGACAGGTCCGTCGTCGCAGGTTACAGCGCTGCCATCAGCTGTGCTGTCCGTGGGTTCCCTAAAGTACGTGTTAGTGTATTGCGTGACTATATAAACCAATGGCAATTACCAATGCAGTTGTTTTGAGCCATTTAAGCAACATTGTTCTCTCTTTCTCATTCTCTGTTGTTCTCCTCCCAGCCAAAAATTATATGGATGAAAAATAAGATGATTATTGGAGACAATCCAAAGTTTATCATGCAGAATAATCAGGGTGTGCTGACTTTAAACATCCGTAAACCCAGCTTGTTTGATGGAGGGAAGTATACATGCAGAGCTATCAATGACCTAGGAACAGATGAAGTGGAGTGCAAGCTGGAAGTTCGAGGTACGGCCAAAAGCCTCCAGCCTGTCCAGTGTGCAACACTGACTATAACAATGTTTTAGAAAGAACAATATACTGATATCTGTTGATGGTGGATATTATTTCCCCTATTTTTACATTTCAATTACCTTTGCCTGTCCTAAAACACTTAATAACACTGATAGATGTCATTTTTAACAAATCCCAATTTTGTCATACTGTAGATTATAATGTTGAGATGCCTAAACTCACTCTCACCATTTCAAACAACTCAATTTAGTTTGTAGATAAAAATTATTTCCAAATGTAATACTTTCTGTTTTTCCTGTTTAGTTGTAACAGAAAAGGAGGAAGTGAAGAAGTGAACGCACAAGCATGAAGATGCCCTAAAGATGGCTGTAAAAGAGGGATATAGACACCATGAGAGTGTCGAAAAGCAATCAAAATTTGAAACTAAAATTAGAACACAATTGTTACAACGCTGTCCTTTCTCTGCCTTTTTCATTTTGACTAACAAAAAGTACTGTGATGTTAGGCCTACTCAAGGATATCCCTCACTCATTTACCTTGGCATTTACATGGCACTTAAAAACACCAAACAAACAACTATGGTAATCCCTGTACTGTTTTGTGTTAGTGTAATCAGATATAGTGTGATAAAGTAGGGTTTTTTTCCTTCTCCAAGTATGCTTTGTCTGTATGTCAAGTTAAATTGCTTGAAATAAAAGCACATGAAAACAACTTAAAATGTTTTAATGCTTTTATAGTTAATTTAAAGTAAAAGCCACCATATGAACGTTTGTTTATAGGTTTGTGAAAATTATATCATTCATACCCTATGTCTGCTGGCTGATCCAGAAGAGTTGGAGAATCAGGGTCTCATTAGCATATCACACTAGAGACTCATTTACGCACCCATCAACACTGCCCCAATTAGCTCTCTCCCACGTCATTACTGAGCAAACGAATTATGGCTAATTTACACACCAGTAAAACAAACACCACCGCAGCTCCGCTGGGAGAATCTGCTGCCCGCCGATGTTCACTCGATCCAGGACAATGTTTCTGAATCCATGATCCGTGCGGCAGAAGGTAGGCTTAAAAATTGAACAGTATTCAACAGCAACATAAAGACATTAAATGAATTTCGTAAGGAAAATAACACGCACGTTATTATAGGAGGACACAAGCGGAGACCGTAGAGTTTGAAAGTTTTTGAACTAACAACCGAAACTAACACAATCTTCTCGAAGTGACCAGCAGATAGCGCACCTAACTTACTCAACAATCGCTTCGGGACATTCAAATGATTTGCTGTAATAATTTGCTGACAGTACAGCATTTAGGGTTCTACTACTAAAGGCTCACTCGCTGTGTTACATGCCTTTCTCTTTGCTGAGAAAGAATGTGTGATGTGATGATAAGAGCATCAACAGACATGCGCAATCTTTCACATGTGAACATAATGTAGGCTACAGTACAGTGATCTCATAAATCGAGGAAAGTCGCAATGAAAACGCATTGAATTTAAGAGGATACTGTTTTATATTTTCTATCACATTGCTATTAGGCTACTTAACCCTCACACATATTTTTGCATTTTTAGGTTTCCATCAATACATTATTTAGTGTTTATTAAGCCGTTTCTGTTGGCTGTTCCTCCTAATAAACACATCTATTCTACTAAAATAATAAAAAAAAAAAAAAAATTGTTGCATTTTTAATCTTTTTGTTTAGATATTTTGCTCCCTTATCTATCTGAATTATCTTTTAGCTTGAGTTGTGTCCCAAATGACATATTATACACTATACACTTATGAACTATACGTACTAAACCATCTAGTTTATGATTTTTTTAAGATTATTTTGTCATCCAGTGGAGTCTGATAGCCCCTCCCCCTCTGCTAAGTATGAAAAGCTGTGACAGATTTTGAGTGCATGAAGTGTCCAACACTTCTTTTTTTCCCCAGTTAATAAAGTGCATAATTTGGGGTATTTTAAGTGCACATTTCTTTTTTAAATTTTCAGTGTAAACATACACTGTTGGTCAATGAAACTGAAACACCTGGTTTTAGACCACAATTTGTCAGTATGGTGTAGGGCCTCCTTTTGCGGCCAATATACAGCATCAATTTGTCTTGGGAATGAGAGATACAAGTCCTGCACAGTGGCCACTGGCCAGAGGGACTTTGAGCCATTCTTCTTCCAGAACAATGCAGGTCACTAATGTGATTCAGGTGGAGGAAAACGGTTTCTGTCTCGCTCCTCCAAAATACCACAAAGTGGCTCAAAAATATTTAGATCTGGTGACTGTGCAGACCATGGGAGATGTTCAACTTCACTTTCATGTCCATCATACTATTCTGTCACAAGTCTTGTTGTGTGTATTGGTGCATAATAATGCTGATACACGATTTTCACCCCCGTGCTTCACTCTGCAGTCCGAGTGTTAAGCCTTTTTGGGGCTTCGCCACACTGTGTAACTCCCATGGATGTGGGAAAGACAGTAAAGGTGGACTCACTCATCAGTGAACAATACATGTTTCACATTGTCCACATCCCAAGACTTGCACTATTGGCACCATTGAAACCGACATTTGACCTCGGCATGAGTGACAAAAGTTTTGGCTATAGCAGCCGGAGCATGAATACTGACTCCCGATGTACAGTTTTGGTGGAAACGGGAGAGCTGATGTGCGCATTTAATTCTGCATCGAGTTGGGCAGCTGTGGTTTTTTTGTGTGTTTTTTTTTGATACAATCCGAGTTAGTACCTGGACATCCCTTTCAGACAGCTTCCTCTTGTGTCGACAGTTACTCCTGTTGGATGGGGTTCATCCTAGATGGTGGTATGCCGACATTGCCCTGGATACCATAGCTCTCGATACACCACAAATCACAGATGAGCTAGCGAGATGAGCACCAACAATTTGTCCTCTTCTGAACTCCCATTATGTTGTGTGGATTGCAATATTTTATGTACAGCGTGTGCTATTGCTCTGCTAATTCAACCTGCACACACCGCTTTTACTGATGGAATATGAAATCCGTGAAGATTGGCCACAAGGCCACGCATAAGCGTGAAACCTCCAACACTATATTGGCCAACTATATTTTCCATGTTCTTTTACTCCCTCATCAGTGACATTCTAATCAGTCTTGCTGATTGTACCTGCTGGGACGTCACATTCACATTCTCATTCTCTTCATAAAAATTAAATGGGAAAAGTTGTGTCTCTCTTACCAAGCTCTTTTAACTTCAGAGCACAAGGACTGTGTACAAGTGTTCAAGTAGGCAATGTGTGCCACTTTTTCACAGCAGGGCCTCTCACATACTCCATTTCGACAGTGCTCAGGAGAGGCACTGTGAGCCGCTCGATAACCATAGCGATACAACAGCCTTTACGATATGTTTCTCAGTCTGAGCGAAATAGAGAGAGAGAGAGCTACGGTGAGCAAGACAAAACCATAATGGCAGAATGGATAGAACTATAATTATGCAAGTAATTATGCATGAATTCCATGAGAGAGAGAGAGAGAGAGAGAGAGAGAGAGAGAGAGAGAGAGAGAGAACAGAGGGAGATTTTCATGCATGTAATTACAGTATAGAAACTTGGGAAGGCAGAGGAGTGAAACTCTGTAACATTATCCACCTCATAACCTCATTTATGGCAAACAATCGCACACAGACAGATATTCTTCACCGTAAAAATTCAGTGAAATTTACGGTAAAAAAAACGGCAGCTGTGGTTGCCAGAACTTTACCGTAAAAAATATGGTAGCAACATTTACAGATTTATCTTAAATTTACAGTAAAAAAAGCGTATTTAACTGATATAATATTAATAAACCTACCTATTGAAGTGCTAATATCTGCTTTAATACACAGACAACCACCAAAAACAGGTGGTGATGAGAAAGTCACCCGGAATCAAAGATCATCACAAGTATAGCTTTTCCACAAACTGAGAAGGTAAATAGGCTATATAAAACACGCACAGTGTCATTCACACAAACACAAAACACTATCATGGTAACACACATGACACTAAAGTTATGTGTTATCTATATGTAACATAAAACCTTGTTGTACATAACTGATTTTCAACGAATATAAAGCAAAATAAATGTCACGCAGGGAATTCTGGGAATGGCAATTTACGTTTTTTTCACTGTAAATGATACAATGACTAAATATACAATCCAAAAACTAAATTTAACAGTATTTTTCTGTAAAATTACATTAAATTTAATATTAGATCAATTGTAGTTATTCACTGTATGTAAGGAAACTTAATCTTAACCAATTAACTGTTTTTTACCATAGCATTTTTACAGTATTTTACCGTTAAAATCACAATAATTTTTGAGTGTTGCATTTGCATGTACCGAATTGTTCTTAACGGTCTGTAGTCAAATATGGACACGCCAACTCAATCTTATAAGAAAACTGTGTTTTCCTGTGAATTCATACTGTGATTTGTTCAGAAATGTGTGATATTTCGAAAATAAAGTAAGGATAAAGCTTCACCCTTCACACCTTTCCTGAACCTAATCAGTAGGGCATAAAGCATATCATACGAAAACTTACAAATTCATATGAATTAAAGTTACATTCACATGAGTGAAATTAAAAAATGTCCATTGTCAATAGCGTAGAGATGTATGAAGCACAGCTAATACAGTATTCACCTTCAATATACAATCCAAAAACTAAATTTAACAGTATTTTTCTGTAAAATTACATTAAATTTAATATTAGATCAATTATAGTTATTCACTGTATGTAAGGAAACTTAATCTTAACCAATTAACTGTTTTTTACCATAGCATTTTTACAGTATTTTACCGTTAAAATCGCAATAATTTCGCAATAGTGTAGAGATGTATGAAGCACAGCTAATACAGAATTCACTTTCAAACCAAGTAGCTTTCCGGTGGTCACGGCGGCAAATTCGCATAAACAATTTCAGCGAAATCTGTGTGGGGGATTTTTTCGCCTTCACTCAAATCTTCCAAGTGTGCAGATTCCTATTCGAATGACTTTCGCCTGTGAAATTTTGTACAGCAACAGTAAATATGACTGCATCTTTAGCCACGAATTCACCAAAGTATTAAATAGTTACGATTGTATTTACGACACGCGTAAATACCATAGACTGTAAAAAATAGGTAAATACACAATTTCCACATATTTGATGGTTGCTGCGTGGTGGTGTTGTATCCTCTCTGCTGTTCTGTTCATGACCAGTGTAATGAGCTAACTGTATCAGATTGAGTGTACTCATAACATAAGTCTTAATTTCATCTCAGAGTAATACAGACTGACTGGGTATACATGAAATGTTACTTTAAGCTTATAGACATCTAAAATTTAACATAGAGCAAGGCTGTCATTTTTTATCGGTCCATTGAAAAAGCTTCGCAACCCGCCGTATGAAATTCCTCTTAATTTCCATCTGAGTGCCGTCAAATTGTGGAGACTGCATGGTTTTGCCCTGTTTGGCTAATTGTCAGTGACACTTCTGCTGTAGGTGTGTGGGCTCATCTGCTATCACAGACTGTCTAAAAAGGCTCTGAGGTCTTTTAATTAAAAGAATTACGCTAATTACAGTTTAGTGGCTGTGGGAGAGATGGAAAAAGCCTTTTATTTCTGGATGAAAATGGTAGAGAACAAAGACAACACACACTGGAAGCCTTAAGACAGAGAGGTGTGTTGGGAAAATATGCTGTTGATGGTTATCCATTGACATCCTTGGGACCCCAGAGCTCTTTATTTTGTAAGATAATAGATAACCACATAAGCACATTTTTACTCTCAAGTGACTTGACATCCAATTTATGGTTAATTTACCCCATAGATTATAAGGAAGATCAAATTCTACAACCTAAAAGTTTGTTTATGCACTGAGGATCATCTATATTTCTGTTTTCTTGAGATGGCAGCATTGTACACTGACTTGGTCTTAACAGAACAAACATAAAATAACTTTATCTCAGCTTTAAGAGACAAAAGGAAAACTTTAAATGTCTCTGAGACAGGCAAACACATCCTCATTTTCAGCCGGCATCATGCTGGGACTCAGAACCCAATTTAGATCCACACTCACAGGCGCAGTGGGGAAAACAGAGGTGGGAGTGAGTCGCACATATGCAAGTCACAAGCAAGTCTCAAGTCCTTAGGTTTGCAGGGAACACAATCAATCCAGCAAGACAAGTCAAGTCAGTGGCTCACGGTCACCTCGAGCAAGTCTATAGTGCTCTAAGAGTCATTTAAGTCAAAGTACCAAAAAGAAACCAGTAGTTGTTTATAATTTCCCTCCAGTAATTATGAACTTTCTGAATAATGAATAACATATATTTAAGAAGAAACTTAATGTTGCTTCTATATTACATTACTATCTGGAAACTTATATTTATAAACTTAGAAATAGAAGAAAACTTATATTTAAACAATATTTAATTCTGTCAGCATTGGATAACTTAGTGGATAACTTACTAATTCTAGAAGGTAGAAGTAAACAAACACAAATCAATACAACTCTTTCTAGAAATACACAGTTCTGTCATGAAACTGTAGATGGCGCCGACTGATGGGTCATTAATGCAAGCTAATGATAATTACAGCGTTAACTACTTGGCACAAGCTGATTGATCCATGTTGCATCTGCAGCCAATGAGCTTCTTGCTCAACACATTTAAATGGCTGGTTACATTCATTATAGCAGTTGCAGTGCTTCAGAGTTCCTCTAAAACCCTCCATCTTCCCCATCTCCACCTGTATAGATCTGCTATGGGTTACTGAAATATGGTATTTGTGCAGCAGCACTATGTCTTACTTGCAGCAGCGTACTGGCGTATGTGTTGACAGTAGCAAGTTTCTGTACTTGCTCTGCAGCAGCAGAAATAATCAACAGCAGCAATTCAGCAGCAGAGTAGCAGATCCTTTCCGCCAAGACCAAATACATTAACATTGGCATATCCATTACCATGCTAAAAATCTTGTCAGAGTTGTCATGATAGAAATATATATATAACCTAACAAAATTCAAAACTGAAGCCAGACTTGAAAGATTAATTTTATTGCATTAGATGACAAAATATAATGTAGAAACACATTATTGATTGGATTTATCTTTGTTTTCATGAATTGTTTAGTGTGAGGCAAAATTCAAGCTATGCATTTTATCAAGCGTAGCGTCAGTTCTGGCAGGTCACGTTAGTCAAGCTTTCGGCTGATCCACGTCTACCTATACGAATACGATGCCTATCACTGTATACATATATAAGCTCCTTCAGTATTATCAGCAGCTATCGTGTTTCTCAGGAGCTAATTACCCTCCTCCATCCCCAGCTCCTCCTCTCATCAGTCAGGATTTGGCATTCTGATTCCCCTTGAATCCGAATAAATTCTCGAATTATGTTGTACATTAAAATCTTGAATTAATGATATCTGCATACAGTCATGTTGGGTTCTGTTCTGTTTACCCTAAGGGGGGTTATTGCTGCTCTCCCTGCTCTTATCCATGCTTGGCTGCATGGATGCACAGGGAGTTCTTACCCAGAATGGAACCATACCGCCAATCCAAACTGTATGCTAATTGTCAATCGTATTTGACGATAGTGGTCCTGACAGAAGTGCATGTAAGCCCCTCCCCTTAAGAAGCTTATTCTGGCCAAGAATAGCACACTTTTTAGGTGGTCACATTTACTGTTGTTCAGCAGATTTTCATGGGCAAAATCCAGTCATTCCAGGAATGCATGCAATCTGGAATTTTGTGAGAGGGCGAAATATTCTACTCGTGGAAATCTAGTTAAGTGTTTCCCAACCCTGGGTCCTGGAGTATCTCCAACACTGCACATTTTTTATGTCTCTCTTATCTTACACACCCATCTGAGGTCTTGGAGTCTTTACTTATGAACTGATGAGTTGAATCAGGTGTGTTTGATCAGGGAGACATCTAGGGGTCCTTTATGGCTGCAAACTTCCCTAAGCACTTCCATTTTGAAGTGCATTCCACTTCGTGAAGTGGACGAGGGAAGTTTATATGGATAGACCCTTGTCCCCTCGACGTTGAGGGAGCGAGACTACTCCGATATACACTTTAAGCAGCTCTATATCCCACAATTCAACTTGATTGTGACGTCACAGCAGATCATGCTTTACTGAAGTGTATGATATATTAATTATTTTGAGAATTAATCGCATAATACTTGTAGCTACGTTATGTTGCAGTCAAAGCTTATACTATTGAAAGTTATTTTATTTTTCTCTGACAGCTCATATACCTATAGGATTTTATATATTTTCTCCAACAACTTGTATGCATATAGAATGGTGCATAAAACAAATTCATAAGTAAAAAAGGGGTTTAAATAATAAATCAGCTCTATAGTGAATTCCAAGTGATCAAGGGCTTAGTGCGTTCCATTTAAACCTTATGCACGAGTACTGCCAGTTGTGGGCACTCGTGCAACGTAAGCAATGACACACATTCCACGAGACGGAGGGAAGTTTGCGAGTGAAGGGCATACACATTTGGAGTGGAACGCATCACAGGACCAGTGTTGGGAACCACTGATCTAGTTAATGTGCTACAAACAAAAGACACTTTGGCAAATCCACTGATCCACTAATTGATTTTCAAAAGTGCTCAACCTGGTACCTGTAAACATGATTTTGTTTTAATAAAGACGATGAAATAGCCTGTGTGTCTTGACTCCTGGAACGACTGTCAATTCAGCCAATCAGAATAGAGATTTCCAGTGCTTTCCCGTTTTGAATGCAACCATGATCAGCAAACTTGCTGTGTGCTACCAAGCTGAGGCACAAGTCCTAAAATTTGTGTCATGTATCTTGAGTGCCCCACCTCTGAAAACAGAGAACATCAAGTTAACATCCTTTATGAGTGTCTCTCTGGCTCACTTTTGTCCCAGTAAACACGGTTGGCTTTCTTGATCAAACATTCACTGATCTCAGCACGTTACACTGAGCAATACATTTCTTCAGCTCTTATGGGCCATTTATAAATGTGGACTGTGCTGTAAATGCTGGCAGTGTGTTAGAAAGGGAAGCATTTGCATCTTTCCACTCATGCATTATCTCATGGCTGTTTTGAAGACCAACTACAGCTGTGAGAGTCTATTTTGGTTTCAGCAATTCCACTCACTCACAAACAAATGTGTCATTACATGTCAGATGAAGATGTGTCTGTTGCACTACTTCCATCACTGCTTTAGATTAAAAAGGACTATGTGGAGACCCTCAGCCAGGTATGATAGTTGAATTAAACATTATAATAGACTGATTACATCTCTTTATGCTGACAGTATAGAGGGTCTATTGAAGCCCTGAAAATAAAATATATAGCTCAAAAAAGCATTAAAACATTTCAATAGGGTGAATTCATTATTTTCAAAAATGTTAAACTGATTTATATGGATCTGTATACAAGTTTGTCACCCCTTGGTTAAAGGGATAGTTCACCCAAAAATGAAAATTCTGTCATTATTTACTCACCCTCAAGTTGTTCCAAACCTGTATGAGTTTCTTTGTTCTGCTGAACACAAAGGAAGATATTTGGAAGAATGTTTGTAACCAAACAGATCTCGGTCCCCATTGACTACCATAGTATATCTTTTTCCTACTATGGAAGTCAATGGGGACCGAGATCTGTTTGATTACAAACATTCTTTCAAATATCTTCCTTTGTGTTCAGCAAAACAAAGAAACTCATACAGGTTTGGAACAACTTGAGGGTGAGTAAATAATGACAGAATTTTCATTTTTGGGTGAACTATCCCTTTAACACTTGCTCGTTACACTTCTAGATTAACAGGGAATGCGTCCGAAAGCTTAGGCAGTTGACTTGTTTGCGCACAAAGGTACCTCATAAAACTGATTTCGAACAGACTTCTGAGCCTGCGTAAACGGTTTAATGATCTACAGCAAAATAGCATGATCTTTGGTGACCACTAAGCGAATGTTTAATTAATTTCTCACTAGAAATGACATCAGAAGTGGAAACATTGGTAAAAAAAATTACATTTACACACAAACTGACCACCAACTGCAACTTTCAGACGCCATCTTTATTTTTTTTAGCAAACTGTCACTGATATCCCACAATCCTGTGCTTTCCATTCTAAGGCAGTGAAGGATACATCTATGCTGCCTTCAAAAATCGATCAGATGAAGTTATCCCACCAGGAGACGGGAAGCGAAGCTAACATTGGATTCGGACGAGCCTCGATGCCTTCCTTTAAGATTTCGGATGCAGCCATGGTTGTGCTCGACCCTTTAATCAGTTACTGCAATTGGATTATTTCTTTTTTGGAAATAATTTAATAATATTTATTAATCTGGAATGATTGGGCAGTCTTTCACAGCAAAACAAATGTATTTAACATTCAGCACCCTGAACACTATCCCACAGAGCAAATACTATGAGGGGATGTTAAAAAGAAATCTATATTTGCAATTTCTCTTTTAAAAGAAGTAATAAATATAGCTGCTTATCTGCACTGAATCTTCTCTGCGCACAGTCCATTAGTGGTGTGAGCCTATTAACAAAAGACAAGATTCACAAATCAACTTTTCACTTCATTACTCAATGAGATCTTTACCAGCTAGTGAAGTGTATTGAAAATGTTCAGTTTCCTGCATTACAGCTCTGTTGTATTTGTATGGGTTTTCAAGTGTCTAGGAGGCTCAAAGTGTCAGTGATTTAAGAACGTTCACATCTATTCTGAATCAGCGATTTAGAGAAAAAGCACATAATGCATGGTACACATCAGTTCTAGAAAACAATAAGTTGAATATATATTCACAATGCAAGTCCTTGATGGTACAAGAGAGCTACATTGCGTCTGTGTATAACATACAGTACAGCTGGTATGATCGTTGTTCCTGTTCAGATGCTCAGGTCATCATTTAGCTAGAAACAGGCAGATGGAGTAATATACAAGTGACAGAGAGAATCTGTAACTTGTAAGTTAACTTTGAATACCTCTGTGATTGAAGACGAGAAGCATTTCTTGTATGATTGTTCTTTGTATGTGGATCTGCGTAAGAAATATTTGGGTGATCTCGCTCTTGTTGGTGATGTTTATATTGATGTGATATATTGAATGAATGTTTGTGATTTGGAGTATGCATGGAGATTGGCACTGTATATATACCATGGAATGAAGAAAAGAGCATCTGCCATGCTATCGTGATTCTGTGGAACTATGGGCCGAGAGGCCATGTATTCCTGAAATGAATCTGAAACTGAGATCTTTACCAAACTGTGCATTTCATTCCAACATATTTGAAGTTATAAAATCCAAATTTAGTTAGTTCAGACACGGTTGTGTAATCGTCCTAGAACAAAACACATTGCTCTTGGGACATTCTTGTTCCCCATCCATTATCCTGCTGCTCTGGGACAGTGTGAGCAAGTACACATTCATGCTTAATCATTAATGCTGAAGAAGAGCAAGAGTTCATACATGCTAATTAGCAGAGAGGTGGAAAGGTCATTACTGGTCCTCTTATCTTTCCAGAGACTGTACAATGTATGAACGCTAGACATCCAGACTGAGCTGAAACAGAAACACAAACTACACAAACTGTAATTAACAACAGGAGTGAGCAGATATGTCCACACGCACACACACACACACACACACACAGGGTTGCATACATGCATACTGCAGGCTTTTGGGTCATCGTCAAAATGAGAACTGGTAAACACATGCGTGTAAATCCTACGGTGGCTTCTTCAGGGAGACTTCAAAAATGAAGAAAATATTTGTTTTAAACAACAATATAAACTATTTAATAGTACAAAAAAGGGAAAAAATACTAAATATAACAATGATGCTCAAAATGGTGGAAAGTGCCTGCAGAACCTAATTACATTGTTTACTGAACATCTGTTGGCTTTAGGAAAGTGTTAGAGTAGTAAAAATTAAAATAAAATAATATCATTTTAAATACAGTAATGCTTTTGTTACTGTATTATTGTATGTACTATTTTTGGGGGGAAATATGATGTGGTTTTAATAAAAAGTATATATATATATAAAAAAAAAAAAATTGATTGCTTAATCACCGTCCTAATCGTTCTGATAAATAGCACATGCCTTTAACCTGGAAATTATTTAAACCTGGAATAAATGTCCACCCAAACGCAGAGCGGGAATAAACCACCCTAGAAATGTCTTACTACTGAAGCTACTGAATTTCCACTCTGACCTGTGCGATGTCTGCCATATGTTGTTAGATGATAATGTTCACATTCAGAGAAGGATGACTGCTCATTTCCCACCTGATGATATTAAATCTAATTCCACTTGTAGCCTATCATGCGTATGTTCACATGGGACGCGATTGTGGCACCTGTGGATTCTGCATGCATGTGTTTGCACGTACAAGTTAGATTGAAACAAGCGTTCACATGCAAGTCGCATGCTCATTTATACCCTCAGTCGCATCATGCATACACATTCACTGGCTGACTAGACGCGGAGAGAGAGAGAGAGAGAGGGGGGGGGAGAGGGGGGTGAATGCAGCAGTTTTGAAAGAGCGTTTGGCTCGGTTCAAATAGTTTCCATGGTTTCAAGATGTTGCCATGGAAACTCAAGCTGCCAATAAAATGAATCTGAACGCAATATTTGCAGGGAGAGACGGGATGAAGGGAGGAGAAAGGTAAAGTGAGGCTGAACGGGAGAGAAAGCGCGCGCCCCTCCGGAATTGCGTCCCACAGTAAAGTGAGCAGTACGGCGAAGGTTTGGAGGGGTGGGAATGTCTGAGAAGAAAACAGCGCCATAGAGAAAGCAGGGGGTGAGCGCTAACTATTTTAGGCCGCCAGTCGTCATAGTAACGACAGCCTCGCCATAGCATGAGGAGGTAGTGTGAGAAATGTGACGGGAGATAAACAAATAGCAGCAGCGCGCTTTGGGGCTCAGAAAATGTGTCCTACGTGAGTCACGCCGATGACTCTCCTCAAAATGTCATCGCTTCCAACTCTCTTTCTGCGTGCGCGCGAGCGATGAGACCCGCAACTTCGTCTGTTCTTCTTCGGCCTGTTGGCAGGTCTCGTTTCCCTGACCGCGTCTATTTGCATCTCTCTCGCTCACGGTCCCCTCAACCGTTTCTCACCCCCCACGCGCTTTTCTCCCGAGCCTCGCGTTCCCTCTTGCTCCCTCTCTCTGAAGGACAGAGGTATTCCCACATTTCTCGGTCGCCATGGTAACGCTGCAGCAAGAAAGGAAGAGAGGCCGCGAGAGGGAGGAGGAGGGGAGAAGGAGAGATGAGGCTGGCTGGGGATGTGTGAACAATGCTAATGCTACTTCACTGATCACCAATTGTGTATTTACTCCTCCTCCACCTCCTCCTCCGCTCTCTTCTCTCGCTGTTGATCTTCCTCTCCTCAGTCCTCCTCCTCCTCCTCCTCCTCCTGTCTGCTTTCCTTTAAACAGTGCTGCCATTGTTATCTGTGTTATTGTTGGGCCATTTAGAGACTCCGGTATCCAGGGTAACCGGGGAGATGTGACATTGGTTCCCCACGTGAATACAAATATAGACAAGTATTCATCAATATCTAAAAGAGCCATTATGGGTGTAATGGCCGAGGCATCCCTGTCAGATCGCTCTATAAATAATGCAGTTTCATTAGAATCCCGCCGCAAGTCCACCAGACTTCATTTGAACCTGATTGAGTTAACCTGTCTCTCTCTCTCTTTCTCGGTGTGTGTGTGTGTGTGTGAGAGAGAGAGAGAGAGAGAGAGAGATGTGTAACACAGTAAATAAAACCATGTCAGTAAATCAACTCAGGTACTGGATCTGGCATCAACAGGTGTGTACAGGGCCTAATATATATATATATAGGCTATATATTTTTTACCATCCATGAAACATAGATTAATCCTTATTAAAGTTACAAAAGTTATTCAGTCAAGAGCAGTCAATTGTTCTTTGATTAACATTAAAAACACAGCCAGCAGCAGCAGAAATATTAGGATACTGTCCCTTTAATGCACGGTTCCAATCAACACGATCTCCTGGCACTGCGTATATATTTATTTATTTATTTATTTGGCGTGCTCTTTATACGCAAAAGTAATCTTTTATGTGCATCTGGTATGCAGAATTTACCCGTTGGGTAGAATTGGTTGGTATATTTCGTATCATATGCACGCAAAAAGTGAGTAGCGGATGCATGTAAAAGGTCATTTCTGCGTATAAAGAGCACGCAAAATGAAAGCGTGAACTCGTGCTAGAGATTCACAGGACCAGGAGATTGGGCTTGATCCAGAACTGCCTACATGCGTTTTATTTCTCAACTGTTTACGTTCAGTTAAGACCAGGACACTTGCCAAGATGGGGATTTTGATGTGATTTTGTTTGAGTATGTCTGTTCAAGCGTAAGAGGACGTGGAAGAGGACTCAATTCAGTATTCTCGCGCTATCGGAGATGTGGATTACTGGGCGCGTGCTTTGGATGTGTGTCTACACAAAACGTCCCACACAGCGCACGAGTAACGAATTGAGTTCACGTCTTCTTGAATATTTATATTGGCAAGCCTTAAACTTTCGTGACGATGCAGTACTGGCAGCATTTGGCACTTGGCGACTGTTCATTTTAGGTCCTGGTGTGTGTGTGTGTGTGTGTGTTAGTGTCTGCTGCTGGTATCACCTGTATTTTTACATGCAGAATTCGTCTTCTTCCGCTCCACACAGCGTGTCTCTCATCCTAAAGGCTTTTCTTGGTTTAATCCATAAATAGATATGCTTTGATATCACTAATTTAATTGAACACAACTTATCTCCTGAAGCCTGTTGAAATGGCCTGTTTAAATGGATAAGTTTACCCAGAAATTAAAATGGTCATGGTTTACTGATATGTCGATGAATGTTTGGTAACGCTTTTGCATGCAGTGAATGGGAGCGGGGAATTTCAGTTCTTTTATCAATCAAAACGATCACATTGAGTAGCCTACATGGGATATTTTTTAAAGCTTGAAAGCTTCAGTCTCTATTCATTAGAACCGCTCTGAAATAGAGACTAGATTCTTCAAAAACCTATTTTTGTGTCGCACACAAGGACACCATCCATGCACCTAATTTTTTTAAAAGTTTTTTTAGTCTGGTATCATTTTTGTTTATGAAAAAGTTCCAAGGTTAGGCTAAACCCTGATTTCATGTGTTTTTGTAATAAAATAATTAAAACCGATAATGTGTCCCATGGTAAAAAGAATATTACCTATCAAACGCTATGTATAATATTAATAATAATAATAAATGAATATTAATATTGTGATGGTTAATATAAAATATGTTGTTATTACTACTATAAATAAGTATTCATCTATTTTTGGAATCCTTTTTTTTCCGTGGAACACAGATGGAGTCGTTAACAATTTAGCTTGTTAATAATAAGAACAATAATTATTAAGATTAGGGATGTCAAGAAACATGGAGAGAAAGTATATTACTTAAAAAACTTTGGTTAAGAACTTTTCATCAAAAGGGAAACAATGGGATTTTTTTCACAATCACCAGTACATTATGGGGTTTCAGGATTTTTTTAACCAAAATTTGTATAAAGATGATTCTCAACTATGTTATGAAAGATATGTAAGTAATGACAGAATTGTAATTTTTGGCTGAATTGTTCTTTAAAGACTGCAGTCCATTAAAGCAGAGCATGAAGGCTCCATTTGTAGGTGCATTTATTTTTCATGTTTCTTGAATTAATTCCCAGCCAATCTGGTAATCCAAGAAACAAATGTAAAAAAAAAAGAAAAAAAAAGTGTCCTCTGTAGTGGACACCAGGACTCAGTTGTTTAAAAAATAAAATGACATGAAATTATATGTATAGGCAAAAACAATGGGATTTTTTTCCCAATCACCAATACATTTTGGGGTTTCAGGATTTTTTTAACCAAAATTTGTATAAAGATGATTCTGAACTATGTTATGAAAGATATAACGGAATGAATTGATACACCATTTTACTTTATCCAATATGTGGGTAAAATGGCCATAAATTAATATTCCCATTCAATGCAATGTATCTATACACTTTATCTAATTTGCACATTAATGTGTTCTTGGAGCAATATTTAATGAAAAAAGAAGTGTAATAATTAGAGTAATAATTAGCAACATTTTAATAATAATATCTAATATTTCATAGGAATATTGATGTATAATTTATTTCCATATTCATCTCACAAAATGCCTGATAAACATGATGTAAGTCCTGATGTCCTCTACAGTGGACATGTATGAAATCAATGCCCTTTTCTGTAACAGTAAGTTTTTTTTTTTTTTTTTTTTTGAAACCCCATAACGTTTTTATGAGATGTTGGTTTAGGAAATACAATTTGAAAAGTAGTCAGATTTAAATTTTGATTACAATATATGATCATATTTCCATAAGAGTGCTACATTTGATCACTAAATTAATGTCAGACATTTTTAAAGACCAAGGAGAAGTTGTTTTCATGGTGAAACCTCCAAACATTTGGTGTCTCTGAAAAGCCCTGAATGTGCTCTTTACAGGACGGGTTGTGACATGTGACATGTATGGTGTCAGAGAAATTCACTAAAATATAATGTCCACTACAGTGGACAAAAGTCTATTCCTGGGTCCCAGGAGGTTTAAATGTGAACAGAACTGATCTCGTACGCGAGAACATGTGTAAACGCGCACATGATTACGACATAACGCCGCCTTCGACGATCTGTGATGGTTTAACACATGTACTGTATATGGAGTTGGTAAGAACAGAATGTTTTTGATGCGCGCCCTGCATTTCTGTACGCCTATACCCGGAAAAATGATTTTGAACTCTGAGCGCACAGATCCTCAAGCCCCTCAGTGCCATGGAAACAGCATATCTCCGATAGCAACAGTGACCGTGGTGACATTTGTGATGTAACCTGATGTTCTGTCTTTTCTGCAGTGGAGTGTTTTTAATTCTTTTTTCGGCATGTTTCTCGACGCCCCTAATTCCAGATCATTTGGAAGAAAGAAAGGGTTGTTATTGTTTTCCAAAAAAGAAAAAGATACGAAGCGGGATCAGTTGTATCTTCTCATCGCCTCAAATGATCTTTTATCTGACAGAGGTGTGAACCAAAAGACCTGTAAATTCAGCTGTCTCACACATATTCTGCTAGTATTTTTAGTCAAGCCGTTGGCAGGATGCTTTTTATGTTAACATTAGTGCTGAAAGGCACTATTAATAATATTTCATTAGAGTTTAAGCATGGATTTGAGTGGTGCATCTGAAGTTAGATTGTTGTTATGTTGTTGATGTGTCATTGTACTCACTCATCCTGTCTTTCTTTCCTTCACTCACTCACTCATGCACCCCTGCTTTGCAATCAATAACTCATCTTTCAGCGTCGATTTTCCTCTTCCCCACAGGAAAACAAACGTCCTTCTACAGGACAAACAAAGAGGAGAGAGGGGGAAAGAGATGATGACACACCAGAAAGAGAGGACAGGATCATTGGAAAATTACAGAATATACTGAAAGACACACATACTGTACTGTCGTTTAAGAGGAAGGGAAATGTGGGCCAGGGGGTGCTGGGGGGAGATTGAAAGGGTAGTTATGGGATGGATGATTAGCCCTCGTCTCCAAGGTTACCCTTTACAACTGTATTAGCGCAGAGCGGATTGGGAGAGACGAGGGGTTGTTTGGGGGGACGGCATATGGAAGGGATGGAGCTTAAGTCAGCACAGAGATCAAAGACCCGTATTGACCTACGGTACAGCTGCATTCATTTCTTATAACTTGGGCTGCGAAAGATAGACAGGTTTTAAGGCTCACAGAGTGAAAATTATACTTGGCTCAAGACTGTAATACTGAGTTTATGACTAGGAGTCTTCTTAAAGGGATAGTTCACCCAAAAACGTATCTAGTTCCAAGAATGTATGACTTTTTTTCTTCCATGGAATAAAAAAGGAGAGTTTTAGTCTGTTCTTTTCCATACTAAAAGTGAACCAGGGGCTGTCAAGCTCCCAAAATGACCAAAAAAAGGCAACATGAAAGTACCATAACTGTGGTTCATAAGACATGTGACCTAACTCTGAAAAGGTACAGAATATAAACCAAAAGTTTATCAAAAGTTTTTGAAAGAAGTCTCTTTTTCTCACCAAGGCTGCATTTATTTAATAAAAAAAATTAATAAAAAAACACTGAAATATTATTACCATTTAAGAGAATTGTTTTCTGTTTGAATATATTTTAAAATGTAATTTATTCCTGTGATGCAAAGCTGAATTTTCAGCATCATTACTCCAGTCTTCAGTGTCACATGATCCTTCAGAAAGCGTTCTAATATGATGATTTGCTGCTCAAGAAACATTTCTGATTATTATCATTGTTGAAAACAGTTGTGTACAAATTTATTTCCAGGATTATTTGATGAATAGAAAGTTCAAACAAACAGCATTTATCTGAAAAAGAAACATTTTGTAACATTATACACTACCGTTCAAAAGTTTGGGGTCAGCAATATTTTTTTTTTCTTTGAAAGAATTCAATACTTTTATTCAACAAGGATGCTTTAAAGTGATCAAAAGTTACAGTAAAGACATTTATAGTGCTACAAAATATTTCAGATAAATGCTGTTCTTTTAAACATTCTATTCATCTTAGAATCCTGAAAAAAAATTGTACACAACTGTTTTCAACATTGATAATCAATAATGTTACTTGAGCAGCAAATCATATTAGAATGCTTTCTGAAGGATCATGTGACACTGAAGACTGGAGTAATGATGCTGAAAATTCAGCTTTGCCATCACGGGAATGACAAAAGTGGTCTAAAATTGGAATGATATTTCACACAATTTTTATTTTGGACAAAATAAATGCAGCCTGGGTGAGGAGAAGAGACTTCTTAAAATAAAAATCTTACTGATCCCAAACTTTTGAATGGCAGTGTATCTTTTTTAAATGTGAATGTTAAAAGTCGCATAACGGATTGTGACCAAATTTGCACAAATGAAGTTGCTTATCCATGCATAAGATATATTGTATGACTTCAACAGATTTGGAATATAGCACATGAACCATTTCATTACAGTATACGAGCAGGGCAAACATTTTGCCTGATATCTTTTGTGGTCTGAGGTTGAAAGAAAGGGATTTTTGAAGGAAAAATTCTTTTTTGTTTTTGTTTGAACTCTTCCTTTAACCTCAACACTACAGAGAACATCTGGAACATCTATTAATAATAGAGCTCAACAGATGTAGGATAGGTTTTAGTGTGAGAGCTGTTCTAAGTTCAAGGGTGGAAACAGGGTCAATACAAAACACAAAACCTTCAAAAAGCACAGTGTGACAGGATTGAATTCAAAAGGAAAATTAAAGACTGGCAAAGAGAGACATAATTTCACAACACCAAAGATGGAAAGAACATTTAGTGAATAAAAAACGAAAGCATCTCTGAACTGATACTCCATGACCGTTTGAAGGTTTTGTTTTTGACTGGAATTTTGTTGATATGACCAGACCTTGACCGTTTCAAACATAGTTCGGTGGGATATTAGCAATGATCCAGGGTTCAGGGATGCAGCGCTGTGTCATCTGCGCGCATTAGAAGCATTCTGCATGTTCAGATGAGGCGTGAAGATGGAGCCCAGCCGTGGCTGTGTTAACGCTAGCGCACGTATGTATGTGTGCCATGAGGTGAGAATGAGGATTGTTAAGCTGCTTACATAATTTATTCAGTGCGAGTGTGGATCGGGCACCCTGGGTGAGGTGTGTCACATCAGCATTGTGAAGGGCACGCTCACACACTATAGGCTGCCTTCAGCTGATCTCCGACGACGAACTCCGTAACAAGAACATAGGATGGATGTCAGAGCTTTGTGATCTGTACATCAGTTTTGGATCAAATTGCAGCTTGAATGGTCGAATTAAATTTTACGTTTGAAACCACCTATATACAAAGATTATTTTGGGAGTGGCATATTCAAGTGTAATTTTCATGGAAAATCATGATTCAAGATACTTTAAAGAAACCCTGTCCAAAAATTTGTGAAATGACCATATATGGGGTGAAAAAAATGCAATAAACGAATATTTATTTCTTCAATTTTAGCAGTAAAATATATATTTAATTGCATACAACAAGATAAATTTAGTAAAGTAAAATTACATGTATTTATAAATGATAAAAATTCAATAAATAAATTGTGTATAATTATATATGATTAAGTTATTGTTTTTTCTTTCTTAAGCATATATATATATTTTTTTTTTATATATATGCTTTATTTTTATTTTATTTAGCAAATGTGATAAGAAAAAAAGGTATTATTCTCTGAGAAGTTCTTGTTTTAAAGGAAAATAAGACAAAAATACTGATTAATATATTTTATTCAATTAGGTTTGAGTTGACCTTATTCATCTGTGTGACGCTATCCCTTCATAAAGACACAGATACTCATAAACATAATACATACTTTTATTCTTGCATTGAGAACACTCCTTCACTGGGGTGGAATAAAACGTCAGCCGAAACCTTTTTACGCAGAAGCATGCAGAGCACAGAGCTTCTCTTGAACGTTCTGCCTGTCTCCTGTTTTTGTATCTAATTTGCAAAACGCAAATGGACATGAAGGAACACAATCACAATGTCACCCTCATATACAGACTAGCATGCACACCCTTAGGTTAGCCAATAATTGTAACCCTGAGTCAGTTGTATTCAGATGCTGACCCCATAGCTAACCCTCAGCCAGCACAGGAGGCGTGTAGACTGCAGGCTAAACATCAGCCCAGAGAGACACACACACACACACACACTCAACCGCACAGCGCAGGCGGAGGTCAGCCATCGGGGTCAACCTAAACACCCTGCAGCTAGCAAGTCACAGCTCTAGTGTCAAAGCAGCGGTAACACATTGACATAATGGCTGCTAAACGCGCATACACCGAATCCATTTTAAGACACACCCATAAACTCACACAAATCACTGAGTCAGATGTTAAATGTCAACATGACATCAAAATGGACTATTAACTGCATGTCTTAATGGTCTGATTGTGTGTGTTACATCAGTGCATGTTGTTACATTAGGGGAAAAAAGTATGTATATTCTTTTATAAAAATGAAATGACTTGCTCCAGGACTTATATCTTTTTTGGGGGCTGATGACTTTGGCTAATAAGCCCCTCCCCTTTTCACAATCCAGTCAAATCCCAATGGATAAAATCAAATACTCCCCTATCTTTTCTCACTGAATATCATATTTCACTGAGAAAAATATGTACATTTGCTAAATTAAAATTGGCTGCGAATGTCGTTTCATGTCGACTTGAAAATGTATGTCTAAATTCATACAAGCAGACATAGAAAACACACACCGATGTTCTCACATCTCCCATTTTGCTTCCGTTGGTTGTTTGATCCTGTTTTTGACACGAAAAACATCCAAAATAACCACCCACAGTTCAATACTCATTTTGTGCAAAAAGAACATCTTTTATTCCATAAATTTATCAGTATGGCACATGAACAGAGATTGAATGGTCTGAAAAAGATTTGGCACAGAACCATTACAGCAGAACGAATCTGCCCTCCTCCACACACACACACACACACACTCACACGCGCACGCACACATGACACATTTCAGATGTTAATAATACACATTCCAGAGCGATTTATCTAACAGGTTCAAACAGAGTCAGGAGAAACAATCACATTAACAACTACCTTCAATATTTCAGAGGGACTCAAACAACCCAAGGTGGCAGATGGGGGGAATGTTTAATTGAACAGAGGGAAGGAAATATCTGAGGCATCAGTTTGCTTCTCTGTTGTGTTTCTGTTTTTTCTATCTCTCAAGAGAGGATTGTGGTTGCAGCGCATGTGTTTGTGTGTTAGACACCAGACAGTCGTGAATTTCTGGTCCTACAGGAAGAAAGGATAAACGACAGGCTGATGGGAGAAAGAGTGAGAGAGAGAGAAAGAAACAAGGGATGAATCTGGTGGTAAAACGGCAAAGGAATTAAGCGATCGTACTGACACACTGACATCCCAAACCAATATGAATTGATTCCCAAAGTGGGAATTTTCTGGCCATATTTTCACAAGTGAATGAGGATTCGAGCTCCAAAATGTGCAATTAAAGCGCAGTAGTCCTTATGACTCTCGTGGTATATTTCATCTTCTGAAGCTTTGTGTTAGAAATAGGCTCAAATTTCAAACATTATTCAATTTGAATCATTCATGTGCAAGATCTTTTCAATGAATTATTTGCTCCAGTTCACAAAACCACTCGGAATGATTCAGACTGATTCAGTTCTTTTCTTTCTCAATGGTTCAGACTGTTTCGGTGCTTTAGTTCGGCTCACTGACTTGATGACCCGGTCGTAACGGTTAACGGCTCACTGGAGGAACATTATCAGTGAATAGCAACTTAAATTTCAAACTGCTCGTCACACACAACTACTGTATCATATGGTTTCAGAAGACTTGGATTGCAGCACATGAGTCAAATGGACCACTTTTATGGTGCTTTTGCATCTTTTTGGAAGCTTTACAGCCCCCTTTACAGCCTCAGTTTCACTCAATTCAAAAGAATGTCTCGAAAATTCACCTTTTGTGTTCGGCAGAAGAAAGAAAGTCATACAGGTTTGGAACAACCTGAGGTTAAATAGCTTACATTTCTGGGTAAATTATCCCGTTAAAGGGCTGAATGAACGTCTCCTTTTACTCTTATTTTCTTTCTCTGTAAGTCAGTGACTCAGAACAAAAAGGTCTGATGTGTTCTCCGCATGTCAGGAGATATAGATGTAGGGAAGGAGGAAGAGGGTGAGAAAAGGAGAGAGCGTAGTGATGTCAGCTGTGCGCCTCTCATTCCTGCAGGTTATAACAGTGAGGTCATCACAGCCCACAGCAACGCTTGACATACAAGGATAGCAATGTCCCATAGACAAACGCTCGCACCGAGACACACATGACTCAATCTGGCAGACGGACGGACGTCCACATGCTGGCTGTCATTGAGCAAACACACAGAATGTTCACGCAGACACCTACAACATACAGTATGAGTACACACACAGCATTCGCACGCGTCATACAAACGCAGACTCCTGTATGCCCACACACTCATTGTTTGGTAGATGTACGAACACCTTTCTTACTTAGTTCACAAAGTCATTGGCGCAGACATGCCCACACGCACAAACGCTCAAATAAGACATGATGACAAGTGACAAGACATGTCAGAACGTCCTATGACAGCCAGTCTCATCTCATCGCTCCCTCTATTTTCTCTCCTGATTTTGTTCTTTGTCATAGATTTATCAGCAGAATTAGCAAATAAGTGTGAGTTTATAACTTTAGCCTTAGTTCCAGTGGAATGATTTTTGACCTCGGTGAAAGAGCTCACAAGTTTTAAAAGTCAATTAGCATCGAGTGTGATCTTTTTTTTATTAAAAACAGAAACAGTCCGTTACGCTGCTTGATATTGCAAAAATTTAAATGTATTATCGTAATCATAAATACACTCGGGAAATGGCTTGCTTTCGCGATGAATAATAAAATAGCAATTATTTATTTTTGGAAACACACAATAAAAATGGGTTAAAATGAATAGCTGCCTTTATATTGTATGAAAGTGATCTCCATATTTGAGGGTTCCTGACATCCAAAGTATACAAAATCTCTGGGCTAGAACACGAATGTTGTCTAATCATCTTCAGTGTTCTGGGTTTTGGGAAAACCCCACTGGGGGAAGGATAGAAAGGAAATTGTTTAACAAAAATGACTGCTCCGTGAACATAAATCAAAAGCTTGAAAGCTGACAAAAGGGGGGAGAAGTTTAAAGTGAAATCAATAATTCTAGTTAAGCTTTATTTCATATTGATAAATGTTTACTGTTATGCCGCTCTGTGCCTTTTAAAGTTATTGCACCAAAATCAGTGTGTGTGTGTGAGATTTAATGTGCTGAGATAATGGCACACTTTTGTTTCGCCTCTTCTGCAAATCTTGTTCTGCGTTCCGCCGCGCTACACTGTAACTGGGTCACATTCAGATCCTTCGGTTCACTCAGTCTCAGAAAGCACGAGCGCTCTGACCCCGAGAACCCAGACCAGGTTCTCTCGCAGCTTTAGCTTCATGGCATCACAGCATGAGCGGGTTCATCATAAGGTGATGGGGTCACAGCTCATTGCTCCTTCACAGGCTGGCTGGACGCTGTCCACTTCAACGTTTTTCCAGCGGACTGCCTCTCTAATATTCACCCTCACTTTCCAACTTCACTCAAACAAACATCACACAGCCATTACGATGCCCAAAAACCATAAACAGTAACTGTGTTGGAGGCTGAGGAGCAGCAAAAGGCACGGTCTGAAACTCAACAGAGAGTTTATCCTCAGAGAGGAACCAAGATGCTGCTTCAGCGGTTTTAACAGGGCCGACTCATTCAGGACGCTGTCACACGTTTACACAACCCTACACCGCAAAATAATCTAGTGTTTCTGTCTTGTTGTAAGGGTGTTTAGATATTTATAATGAAAAACAAGAGGATTTTGCTACTGCAGCAGCAAAATTGCTTAAGGTATCAAGATTTTTAAGAGAATATACCTTGAATTAATTAAAGTTTATTTTTCTTACCCCGTTGGCATTTTTTGTTTGTTTAAACCTAAACCTCATTTGTTATATTTATGCCTAAAAACAGAAAAAAAACCTTTATTCATGTATATTCTTTGAACACAAATCTTAATATTTTATGCAAGGGGGTCCATGCACTGAATATATGAAATACAATGAAATATGTTTAACATAACTATCAATGTTATTATTTTTCATCATTCACGATCGTAACACTAATTGATTCTGTTTTTTAAAGACTAGTCAGAAATAATGCAATTTTTTTTTTTTTTAAGATTACAGATTATTTCATTCAGATTTGTAATTTCATTCACTGACAGCAGGTTTCCAGATAATATTTTTTTTAACAATTTACTTTAGTAAAATGAGAATATAAAAGCTTTATAATATCACACTTAATATTTTTCTCAGACAGTAAATACATGAAAATGCCTTTATTTATTTTTTCTTTTAGGAAAGCGGTCGTATTTGATGATCCTTGCCATCAAAACCCCATGTTTTAAGCAACCTTGCTTCTAAAGTGAAAACGACAAAAAATACTGATAAAGAAAGTGATATTTTGCAGTCAAAAGTTGCAAGACTTTCTAAACCACAGGATCAGAACACATCACAGTGTCTCTAAACCACAGAGCATTGTGGGAGTAAACACAGGATTGAAAAAGCAATATTGTAAGGGATTTGTCCTATGAAATAATCTATGTGAACTGAATTTAGCAATGTAATTCATTCCCATTAGCAAACACACTCAACTTTAACTTTATCTTCATAGCCTTTGCGAAACCTAGCTATTTGCTTTAAAGGAGTCAATATCTCAAAACTTGTCTTTCTGATGTTTCCAGGAAACACACACACACACACACACAACAGGATGATAATCAGCCACACGACCACCATCGCAAAACCAAGTGACATCCTTCAAAGTTCAAAGCAGGCAAGTCAAGCTACAACCTGCAGTCTCTTAAACCAGACCTAGGACGGATATTACTGCAGACATGTAGAAGCACAGTATACATACAACATGTCTGGCCCATGTGCATTTAAGTGGCATCCAATCAAAAATGACAGTGACATTTGAGAAGCTTGTACCATGGAGGATTACATTAAGGCGCAAACTGTGTGAAATCCCACAGAAGACATAATGCGGTTTCCGAGTGTGAGGTGTCACACGTAGGCTGATTATCTCTGTCTGTAGGTGCATGTGTGCGTTCGAGGGAGGAGGCGGGTAAAAGCACTCTTTATTGACTAAGGTGAGGGTCTAGGATACAGTCTTGCATTGGTGTTTTGTGTGTGCTCAGCGGCAATCAGTGTTTGACAAGCTGCTGCGGGCTCTTGTACAGACCAGTGTGATGACGCAAAGAGATGCCGTGAACAACTGATCTCATTCTCTTCATAAAACCCCTCAAACACACACAAGCGCACATAAATGTCCTGATGGGTATCAAGGAACCCACACAACATCTACAATGGCAAACGAGGCACGTTCAAACAAACCATACACACGCTCCCTAACACGATAAATCATGTGTGATTTTTGCCACACACACACACTCAAGCAGCTATAATGCTCAATTCCAAATCTGTCACGCACACTCAATCTCAGGGGCTAAATAAGTTTTCAGGGTTGAACAACACTGGCTCTCTCTCTCTTTTACCCTCGACATTAAAGCAGACTATAGTTTTGTGTGCACTGACCAGCAAATAACAGTAATCACAATAATAACACAGAATTCAATATGAAGTCTGTCAATGTAGGCCATAAAAAGACGATCAAGTTAAAAATGCATGTTTATTTTCAAGATTTAGTTTTTAGAGAATATATTATCCCTGCGATGACAAAGCTGAATTTTCAGCATCATTACTCCAGTCTTCAGTCACTTGATCCTTCAGAAATCAATCTAACATGCTGATTTGGTGCTCAAGAAACATTTCTTATTATCATGTTGTGCTGCTTAATTTTTTTTGTCGAAACCATGATGCTTTTTTTCAGGATTCGTTTATGAATAGAAAGGTCATTTATTTGAAATATATTGTTACAATATAAATTTATTTACTGTCAATTTAATGCATCCTTGCGAATTCAGAGTATTAATTTCTTCTTTTTTTTTTTTTAATAATATTGACCCAAAACTTTTGAACAATATTGTGTATGAAAAAAAAACTCTAAGTCCTTCTGATAATTTTATTTTAAATGAGCATGTTTATGTTTTTAATTTTTCTTTTTTAAATAAGGCATCTCAATAACTGACTAATAACATTTTCAGTGAAATTACAAAACCTAAACATTTGAGCCTGAAAAAAATGCTCATTTAAAAGATAAATGTCAGACAGACTTTTTGCATCCCAGGTCTTCTTCGTTACTATTTTTAATGTTTTTGAAAGAAGTCTCTTGTGCTCATCAATCCTGCACTTATTTGATCAAAAATAGTTGTGAAACTATTAAATTGTGAAATATTATTAAAATGTAAAATAATGTGTTTTCTTTTACTTTAAAATATTAAAATGATTATTTTATAAACAATACAATTATTTAATAATAATTAAAAATAATATTTAAATTATTTTCATGATGAAAATTCAGCTCTGCATTACAGAAATAAATTATATACGGTACTATATATATACTTGCTAGTTGGGTAAGAAAAATAAACTTTAGACATTTTACAACATACTGATATATTTTCTAAAAAGTCTTGAACTATAAAAAAATTCTAAATATAAAATGTTCCTGACAAGCAAAAAAGTGTGATTGAGTTTTTTCATTGCACAATGTTTTTTTTTTTATGTTTTTTTTTAAGCCAGCCTCTCAATTGGGAGCATCGGTGTCAGAGCGCCGTGACGGGCTGCGGAACTGTGGTAAAAATTGTATTTGTTTGGAACACAAGCTACATCCACACCCTGCCATGAAAGATTTGTCTGCTCTGTCTAGCCCTGACAATTACAATGAAGCAGTGCAATACGTGAAGAATGACTGCATCCCTCACAGCTGCTTTAGAAACGGACCATCACTACAGCTTCCACCAGCAGTAGGGCTGAAGTATGATTTTTAACTTAGATGTAATTGATATTCTAGCGATGCACTCTCAAGTTGAGTAGAAGCTAGTTGTTTGTGTGTTCTACTTGGTTTTTTGGCTCAGACTGTCACATCTCAGAGACCAATGCTATAGATCTTCTGCTGATGAATCCAGGACCAAAGAGCAAATGACCAAATACAAACCTTTTAAGTAAAAGCTGGAATAAGATATTTACCCCCCCCACACCCAAAAGCAAAAGTTGTCCTAGATTTGTCTGTCAAAGCCTGAGCGTGACTGCAGCTTTAACACAAAGAAACGGGGACCATCGCCACACGTCTGAATTTCTGAATTATGTATCACGACCACTACTAGGGAAGTACCTCCCACCGTTTCAACCGGTAGGAAATTGGCACGACTGGCCCCTGACTTCTCGATTGGGGTATTTAGGAGGGGAAAAAAGAGAGAAAATCCACAACCGATGTTTTTCTCCATTCTGGCTAAGAGCATCATTCAGAAGATCATACACAAGCCTGAAGCATTGGAAAATATGCTAAAGTGATTTAAAGCGGGGATTGGAAAATGGATGTCTGACTCTCGCCGTCTCTCAATGCAAAAAAACACAGATGTCACAAACATGCATACACAAGCTCACCACGCGCACGCTCAAACACACTGCAATGACAACAAGAACAGAGTCTCTTACTGTAAAACACACATCGCAAACTTGCTCTCTCACACACACACACACACACAGAGGGCAAAGAAAATTCAATCAATGAAAAACAATGATCGAAATACTTGGATGTCTTCAAATAAGCTTACAAAAGCTGAAAGGGCCATTTCCAAAGTTGTCATACATACACTCACACACAGACACATGGTTAAGCCAAAACCCGCAACACCACATTCTCTGGTGCACTTTGCATAAGTCCTAAACCAGCTGGTGAGCAGGGTATTTCTCTGCCAAGCGTGTTTATGAGAGAGCTGAGATTCGTCGGCTTGATGTGTACGAGTGTGTGTGTTTTGGGCCCTGTGACTCAGATACCGCAGTGCTACGAGGGAGAGAGAGGGCTCCTGTCGTCCTACCTTTGTCACAGCATTCGCATGCTTCATAAAGACTTCAGGAAGCGAGAGATATCTGAGGTTGCAGGCTAGGTGGAGATCATGAGATATGTGATATGTTATAACAGTCTCTGCCCTGTCCCACTACCAATCTGCTTGGCAATACTTTCTTGTAAGTTGCTTTGGAAAGAAAGCATATGCCTTAAGCACAAATGTAATACGATTACTGTGTCTGGTACATTCACATGCACACACACACACACGCAAACAGATGTGTACGTAATTCACCCAAGAAGCAAATGAACATATGCATATCGTCGGTATGAGAGGGAGAATATGATAATTTCAAGAGTAGGGGATGATGTGCCTATGGAAGATCAATGGCGTGTTAGATATGGGCATCTTGATGACTGCTACTCAAGGTTCATGAATGTCAATGGTAAGGAGGTTTATTGATATGCAGTGTGCTGCAAATATGCTAATTTCCAATTTAAGAACACTGTTATGTCCTCGTAAATGGCGTCCTATACTGCCTCTGTCCTCGCATTTGCATCTGAGACCTGAACGCGGTGATGGGGACCGTCGCAGCAGCAACAGTTGCCAGGGAAACCTCACCATAGGAACCAGTTGGGACACTGTGCCAGAGTATGGGTGCGCCAATATGTCGGATGACAATTGACACAGTGGTGTGCTCGCGTGTGGATATTTGTACGTGTTGTAGGCTAACAAGGTTTGACAAACACAGGCACGGGGACCCACAAAGATGGCACCCTGGCTCTGACAGTGTTTGGCACATTAGTGCGAAGGCGTGTTGCCGTGGCAACAGGGTGTTGACATGGCACAGTCGCACTTCTCGGCACTGATAATGGGTGACATTCTGAGAACAAGCGTGTATTAGAAACTCAGTCTCTCTTTCCTCTCTCTCTCTCTCTCTCATTTCTTTCTCTGCAGAGAAGAACGCTACCACCAGCCAAATCACATTCTGTCTGCATCTCGGGAGAACTATCTCCAAACTGTATATAAGCTCCAAGGGTTACATACAGTGGTACCTCAAATACATGAGAAAAAGAAAAGACACAAACATAGAACAAATCAATGCCACCAAGTTTCACGATTTCAGTTGCCATTTTGTGTGCCATATATATATATATATATATATATATATATATATATGTGTGTATATATATATATAATTTTTTTTAAATTTCGAAGTGACTTTTGCTAACAGAACATTTTTCATAATTATAACAAATGTAATATTAGCTAATTATAATAACAATAACAATATTACAATTAAGATAACACTTGATTTTGAAAAAGAAAAAAACAAAATGAAATGAAACTAGATAAAAACAAATAATGAAAGACACTTATTATCATAGTAGTTTTGTTTTAAAAGAGCTCTATAAGTTTCTATAGTTGTCATTTATTTGTCCTTTTTCATTAAAAAAAAAGCTTTCCAAACTCCAATCTCGTTCACTGAGTGGGTTTTCTCTTACCTTTCAAAAGCTATCCTCCGTTGGCTTTCTGCTCAAACAGTAGTGCCGTCCACATGTCTGGACACAGTGTTTGAAATAATCCATTTACCCCTGCAGTATTCACCAGAGTTTGTGTTCTGTTCTGAATCTCCTTCAATCACATTGGCAAAAAAAGCAGGGTCCTGGTAAAGTTTTTGTCTTGTACAAAACAAAGGGGACAGGCCATTGAGGGGGCCATTTTAAGGCCCATCCATTTCCTTGTTTGGATTTGTTGTTGTGGCTTTGTGGTGCTTCAAGCAAATCGTTGTCATTGTCAGTAGGTCCACTGCTATTCCAGCTTAACTGAGGGGATTATCAGCTGTGGCGACAACCACTTTTTACACAAACATCACCTCTAGGTAAAAACAATGAAACCAAACAAATCTGCTATGCTTTTGACACTTGATGTTTCTCAATAATGATGATAGTAGTAGTAATGTAATGTCAACAGGAGCCTCTTTTTATTCAGTTTTCAAATCGGGGTTCGCTAAAATGTCCCACAAAAAAAACGCCTTTTCTCAGTATAGCAGCATGTAGATAAACTTTTACAGTATTTTGTTTCATTGCATTACATAGTATCATCATTATTGTCTTATAATTCTGTTGATAATGGTGATAACTGATATCGACCCAATTTAGATCTCAAAGGCCTGCGGAATCAAACAGTAGTTATAATGTGAATTAAAATCACCTCTTCTCAATAACCCTGATAGAACAGGAAAGAGAAACCTTTTAAGACTTAAAACAAAGCCAAAGTATCTGAAATCAAACACAATTTCCAGAATATCCATCCCTGTCCCTCTGTCTCCTCACAATGCCCTTAAGTCCCACGAGGGTATACCAGTTTAAGACGCATTTTTGTTTTTATGCAGAGAAAGGAATTATCAGTGACAAAGCGCTACAACAGCAGCTGCTAATTCTTCAAAAGCCGTGGCTTCAGTCAGAAAAATGTAAAGATTCTTCATAATTTATTTCTCTGAATGAAAATATATTTATATATCATGTATACTTTCATAGTTTATATATTCTCTTAAAATTTGTATATCTTTCATTGTCTTTTTGCGCTTTAGGTTCTTGTTTGTTTTTCATCTCTTCCCCTTAATTGTGACAGCCTTTGAGAAAGGGGAGAAACTGAGTCCATCATCATCAAGAAACAGGCCCTCAACACAGTGCTGGTCTACTAATCCATCTTTCCTTCATAGGACCACGAACCTCACCAAAATTTTAATGATCCATTTTTGTCATCTGAGCTTTACCGTTCTCTAAACCATTTACACACATGATCTTTCGCTCTCAGTCAGTGTCCATAAATACTTAAGGTTGTTCATGTATTTCTATATACATTTCCTACCTAATGGTGCGTATGGTTTTGATTTTTGTAGCATCCTGCTTTATTGATGGAGATCTGTATATGATGGTGTAAAGTATACGCACAGATCTTTTCATCTTCTGAAATGTGTCTGTACACATGCTGATGTGCAAAGATTTTGCTTTGGCACAGATTGGTGCAAGTTTGGCACATAATTATCAATCTTGCATTATACAAAAACGTATGGATTTATATTGTATTGGCAAGTGTGGTTTTGTTTGCTGATGTCTGATGATCCCCTTGATACGTGCAGATCATAGTATGGCAAAGACTGTGATTTTAAACTGCGGTGTGGTTGCCTTCTTCCTTCTAGAAATTCCCCCACTCTTTGCCAGCGTATTTACTTTGTAGTGATTTCACAGCTGTATCTTGTATTCTTGTGTAGGCTATATTTCATACAATGCTGGGACTGCCTTTCTCATTACTCCTGAGAACATACCCATAGGGGTTGAACAGCCAATACCTTTCATCTGTTTCTGTCTCCCTGATACTCTTTATCCATTTCTTATCTGTACATTTACCTTTCTCCCTTTCTCCCTTCCTCTCTTTCTCAACTTCAGATCTGGGTTTCTTGGACATTCTCCTTGGAGCCGCTCTTGAATAGTAACGGCTCGATCTGTGGGTTCTGCCCTTTACTCATCAGGCCTTTCAGTGACCCGTGGATGCCAAGGGTCGGCAGAGGCATTGAAGAAGGCATGGAGCATGATGTACTACCTGCAGAGACTGGCACCTGCGTGCAAGAGATGGGGATATTCTGGGCCTGGGAGCAGGGCGAAGGGTTGTTGTTATTGTTTAGGCCTCCGCCCGAGCCTCCACCAAGGCCCAGACCCATCATGTTATTGTTGAAGTGATGGGCCTTGTAGTAATGGTTGAGATGCTCTGCTCGTGCAAGGTTTGGGAGGTTGACGATTTCAGGGTGGTGCAGTCGCAAGCTCTGTCCGCCGGACCCTCCTTGCGGTACTGTGGATCCTCCTGAGATGCCGCTGCCACGGATGCCCGTTCCCGCTCCGATCTCATCTTCGACGTTAATGATCTCAATGGCTCGTGCCGGCCCATGGTGTTTGTGCAACTGGTGCTGCTTCCGCAGCTTGTAGAACACCACCAGCATGACAGCGGCCATGAAGGTAATGGCCACAAAGCAACCAATGATGATTTTGGTGGTCTTCATGACATCGTCTAGTCCAGAGGGGTAGTTGGGCTCAGAAATGGGGACTGTGAAAGTGGGTTTGGTTGTTCGGGGAGAAGACGATGAGCCAAGGATTGAGAGAGAAGAGGCAGTAGTGGGGACAACTTTATCCCAGAGGTGCCCAGAAGGTGTCGTCCCAGGAATGTGTATAATGGTCTCGTTGATGGCACGCAATGCAGATTCTTCATCCCCCGCACTCTCCACAGTTTCTACAGTGACCGTGGTGAAGTAGGTGTAGTTGACGCTAACGTCTGCTGCGGTCACATTCAGGACAGCAGTTGCCGTAGTGTTCCCAGCTGAGTTGGTCACCATGCAGGTGTATTGGCCAGTATCGCGCAGAGTTACATTGGTGAAATTCAGTGTGCCATCATGCAGCACGGAAATCCTGACCCGATAGGAGCCATGGGTCATTAGGGTGCCATTCGGTGTGATCCAGTTCACAGAAGTCATGGAGGTACCGGTGCGACACTTGAGCTCAGCAGCCATGCCCTCTGTCACATTGAGGTCAGTGGGCGGCTCCACAATGACGGGGGCATAGCAGGTGAAATGGCTCTGGTCCAGCTCTCCAATATACTTTCCCTTTAGGTAGGGTGGTGCATGGCACCGTGCACAGCAGGTTGTGTTGCTCGGCACGGTTTCTTTCAGCCACCAGCTTAGCCACAGCACGTCACAGTTGCACACCCAAGGGTTGTGATTGAGATGAACTCGCTCAAGCTTCTGCAAGGGTGTGAAAAGGTCATGGGGCAAAGAGTGTAGGGAATTGTGGGATAGGTTGAGCTCCTCTAGGTTCTTGAGATCATCGAAAGCATTGCGCTCGATGACCGACATCTGAGAATGCATGAGCCATAGTTTGCGTAAAGATTCCAGGCCTTGGAAGGATCCAGGTCTGATGATTTCCAGACGGTTCCCAGACAACTCTAGCTCCTCCAGTCGCACCAGGGGAGTTAAGTTAGGGATGTCCTTCAGGCCACACATACCCAAGTTCAGGTAGCGCAGGTTGATGAGTCCAACAAAGGCTGCGTCAGATATATAATCCAGCTTTTTGAGTTCGCCTAAGTCAAGACGTCGCAGCGAAGGGACGCGATGAAAGGCATAGCCTGGTAAGGTCTCGATTGGATTGTTTCGTAACCACAGTTCTCGCAGCTTGCTGAGGTACTCAAAGGCTTGCGATGGCACCAGTGTGAGGCGGTTGTCGAACAGTTCCAGAGTGTTGAGGTTTGGGAGGCCATTGAAAGCACCCACCTCTATTTGACGAATCTGGTTCTTGGAGAGCTGGAGGATCTCCAGGTGCCGCAAATGTTTGAATGTGTCTGATTTTATCACCTAAGTGAGAAAATTACAGGTACAAGTTTAGGATTAGAGTTATGTGTGATCAATTTGTTCCTGTGAAGGATGAACATTTTTGAAAATACAAAGTCATAGACAAAGTTTAAAAAAGTACATTCATTACTGACTGTTGTGCTTTAAAGATAAAATGTTTTGCAAGTTGTTATCATTCACTCTTAATGTTTGAAGAAAAACAGATTAAAGGGATAGTTCACCCAAAAATAAAAATTGTCATTGTTTATTCAACCTCATGTTGTTCCAAAACCGTATGCTGTTATTTTTAATCCATGAAAAACAAAAGGTAATTTTTGAAAAATCTTCAAGCTGGTTTTTTTTTCAGTTCATAGTGGCCACTTTTTCCATCTCTAGAAAGGACAAAAAAACAACAACATAAATTCATCTTTAAAATTAAGCCATATGACAGCTATGTGCAAGGAACAGAATACAATTTATCTTCCTTTGCTGCAGCACTCAAATGTAATTTGACACATTTGAACTGGCATTTGAAACTTGTTCAGTTCTGACATGTTGTTGCAGAGACAAAGATTATGAATAATTTGTGAAAACTTTTAGTCTTTTCTTCTCACGCACAGTTATCATATGGCTTTAGGAGACTTGGAAAACAGCACATGAGTTGCATGGAATATGCTTATAGTAGGTTGTTCTGGATCCTAAGCCCGAGTGTCCAGCCAACTGAAAACGCCAGCGCTCTTCTGAAAATGCTTGCTGTGTGTGCTTAACTGTACGTTCACACCGCCGCTGGCAAAATTCGCTCTCACCGAGTCGCTGCCCTGCCAACGACGCCGGAGAAAGATTCGGGGACGCTCTGATGCTCTGACATAGATCGAAGGCGTGATCTTTTTTTAAACTTTATTTAAAGGGGCCGCAAAGAAAATAAGCATGTTGATCAGTATTTGTGCAGACTGGCCACACGTAAGGTATAAGTTAACCTCATGAAATCTTTTAAATGTTAACGTAAGAAAATGACCTATGGAAAGAACTTAACAATTATAGTTACTTTGCTAACGAAATAAACAAATTCCATTTGTGTGGTGTGGCTTTTGTGTTCATGGTCAACTGCGAGTCTAATTTCAACATGCAGTTTATAGGACGTTTACTAGACTTGGTCTTTAATTAACATTAACATTGATTTGTGTGCAGTTTACAATACAATAACTTTCCTGGTTGTAGCCTTAATGCAATTGTTCAAAATCTGTGTTGTTTTGAGCAAATTAATCGCATTCCTGCTGAAAAACAAGCATTCTAGCACAAAAATGTTGCCTATAAATAGTGTTGCGCGGCTTACAAGTCATACAACAATGGGAAACCCGCAACAGAAATAATTAACTTCTCCTCCATTTTGCTTGGGAACTAATATGGTCGGAACCAATGTTTACAGGATTGCATTCTCTGGAATCCTCTCAGGCGGAGGACTTCTACATTCTGATTGGTTGCCGCCGAACCGCGTCATAGCTTATTACAATAAAGTTGACCTGACTTCAACTCTCCTCGCCAGTTAGAACGCTCTCACCGCCACGCCGCCCTCGCCGGAGCTCGTCGCCGGCCACTTTGACGCTCTCGCCGGCGGTGGTGTGAACGCAGTTAGAACGCTTTGGTGGCAAAGCATTTTTTTCAGTTTGAGACGCTATGTGGATTATCCGCGGAACAGTTATAATTTGTAATTTGTAATTAATTTGTAACATTTATATAGCGCTTTTCTAGGTACTCAAAGCACTTTACATGGAAGGGGGGAATCTCCTCAACCACCACCAATGTTCAGCATCCACCTGGATGATGCGACAGCAGCCATATTGCGCCAGAACTCCCACCACACACCAGCTTACTGGTGGAGAGGAGACAGTGATGAAACCAATCAGTATATGGGGATGATTAGGAGGCCATGATGGACAGAGGCCAAGGGGCAAATTTGGCCAGGATGCCGGGGTTACACCCCTACTCTTTTTCGAAGGATTTTTAATGACCACAGAGAGTCAGGACCTCGGTTTAACGTCTCATCCGAAGGACGGGACAGTTACTAGTATCTGATTTCGCAGATAGTTTGTTTCTGAATACAAAGATGTCAACACAATGTAACGTTCTTGCTCTGGCACTAGTTTTGGAAGAAGAAGAAGAGATGTGCTTGTTGTTGTTGTTTGTCATAGTTGTACAAGCAGGATGTGGTGTCTGGTCAGTGTGGAATTTGTCCCCTACACCCCTTCCACAGTAATTGGACGGCTGGGTAAAAAGTGACAGAGATGAGCACTGCGTTTTACCCAAAGTTGAAGATTCTTCAACTCTTGGCAACCGGTAAAAATCGCAGAGCGCTTAGCACTTAGCATGAAATAGACACTCAGCGCCTTTTCACGCTGCTGCCGTTTTAAAAAAGCGGCGCTCCCATTGAAAACAATTGGAAAAATGCGCTAGCCATGGGGAAAAAAATGCTTTTGTGGACACACGGCCTAACAGAAATGGTAATTATGAACTGTAAGACAAATCACTGCATGAGGATTCCTAAAAAAAATAACTCCCCTTTTCCACAGAAAAAAGCATACAGTTTAAGGCCCTTTCACACCGGATGCGTAACGAAAAAGCAAAACGAAAAAGCGAATAGTTTGTGTGCGAATAGCTCGCGTCAAAACCATTCACATCAGCCGCGACGCGAATTTGCGACGTCTGTGGCGTTCAGAGCTTCAACATTACAAAACTTTCGCGCCGACAGCTGAGAAAACATGGACACTTCATCATCATCATCGTCCAGTGAAGACAAGCTTTTCATTTTCTTTAAAAGACAGAAAAGAAGGTTTTGGGTGCACCCAATCTTAAAGAACAGAGAGTCTGAAGGGGAGTATGCTAATGTCCACTTTTAGTTTTCCTTTTCCACTCTCCTTTTTCTCACATAGGTGTCCCTGAGGTTTTTCCACAGTTTTTTTGCGTCTTCAACTAAACACAGTGCGTTTTGTAATGTCAATACACATTACATGTAACACACGAAGTAACAAGTTAAAATCATTCGACTAGAAACTGTAGATATCACACAAAGAATGTATAGTATACTAAAAGCAGCCCTAAATAGTCTCACTACATTTTGTTACATGTTCAAAGTAAACACGGTTTCTATCTCTATCTTTGACAATAATAGTGTTAGCTTTCTATCCCAAATGTAGTTTAGCCTGCTAGCCTACACAGCACAGGACTATACAACGACTAAAACTATCACACAACATACTCACAGTCGTGATAACCGAGTTGGTTGGCAATGCTACGCCACACATTGTCTTTCAAATCGTTGTCTTTGTAGTATGTGATTGGCTGAAGCCTTTTCTGTCGCCGCAAAAGTAAAAAAAAATCGACATTGAAGCAAGTCGTTTTTTCGCCGCAGCACATTCGCGTTCGGTGTGGAAGCACTCATTACACAAACAGCTGATCAAAAAATAAAACCATTGCGCGAATTATTCGTGCGTCAAAATCGCGTCCAGTGTGAAAGGACCTTTATAAGTGACATGAGAGTGACAATGACAGAATGTTCATGTTTTGCTGAACTATCCCTTCAAAACCCAACAGAATGGCTTGCAACTGTAAATCTTAGTAATGGTGAAGAAAAAATGACTTAACTAAAGAGTAAACAACAGTCATAACAGAATATCAACAGTCTTATTAGCATTTGATAAAACGTAATGAAAAGACTAGAGAATATTCACACATCATAAACACTATGGGTTCTGACACCATTTGTCTCTGTGCATCTGATGTAGCCAGAACTGCTTTTCTTGGGCAGCGAGAAGCTTCCTCCTGGCCTACTGCCACAATCCCCTCTGTATATAGAGCAGGGGAGGGGAGGAGGGTGTTAAACACACTGGGTTGGGGGTGTTGAAGAGGAGGGTGGAAACTGTCAGAGCTGCACTCTTGTGGTAAAATGCTATGGAAGAAAAAGAAGCCAAAGAATCTAGGATGCCTTCAGGTATTAAAACATTTTTAGATTTTTAATCATTTCAAGTGGGGCTCGAGGACACAACAAACCAAATCAGAATTTTTATGCTTAAATGGAGGCTTGATGAAAAGCATTATTGTTCCTCATTTTTAATAGGCTTGTTTTTGGTTAACACTTTCAGTGCCAGGGTTTGCCGTAAATTTGCGGTTATCTTGAGAATAAATTTAGACCTTCACACTCAAAGTAGGTCATCTTAACGCCTGACTTCACACTGAAACCTCAATATTTGAGCAAGGCTGAGCCATTAGTGTAAACACAACTCAGTGTTCAAGCAACATTAGTGAAACTGACACTCAATAAAGCTAAGAAACAAACAAACAAACACATAAACATCCTTTCCCAAAGCCTAATGGGAAAAGAATGCTGTGGTCAGTATTTACCTGTATCGAGTTCTCCTGTAAGTTGAGGTATCGTGTGTTGTTGGATATACTGTCTGGCACCTCTTCTAAGTTTCGTCTTGTACAGATCACTCGACTGGCTTGATTAGAACAACTGCACGGCGTGGGACAGGTGGAGGCGGCTCCGACTGCGTCTTGGCCTGGGAGGATGAGCCGCAACAGCAGATGAACCAATAAGAGGAGGAGGGGGGAGGGACTAGGAAGGCTGGTCACCGTGGTGATGCGCATGGCAACTGGGTCATGACCCTTCCTGTATTCCAAAGAGGATGATAGGCTGATTCCAATGGCTCTTGAATGCTGTCTCTTTAAATGTTGCAGCTTCCTCCCGCAACGGATGTCACTTCTGCATTTTTCAGTCAAAATGTTCGGTCTCCTTGGTTGGTGGAGTGTTTTGTCCTTGTTTTTTTTTCATCCAGATACAATTACATAAGTTGTGTCATCTTTGCCTTAACAGGTCCTCTAATGTGACAGGCCGCTTTGTGATGAATACATGTTTTACTGCAAAAGAGAGAAAAAGAAGAAAGCCATGTTTTGTTACTCTTACAGACTCAAATATTTAAGGTTTGCATAATAGCTAAAATGCCACATAATAATTACTTGCAATCAAATGAATGTTGAAGAAAATGAATGCATCAAGTTGACAGGGACAAAAATAGTTTTTAGGGATGCAAGGACTAAAGGTGTTTCCTTCTCTCGTCTGGAAAACTCAACTACTGTATATTTGTAATGGATTCTTGTCTCTCTGTGCATATTAATGATCCTTTTGATAGGTATTCATGTTATGTATACTGTAACCAACTTAAACCTATCAAATTTATGACATCTGTCATAAAAACACTGAGACCCATTGAAATTTTGTTTCTCATGTTTACATCTGGGAAGCATAATGTAAAGGATATTTCACAAATGTATTGCCACCTGGAGTTTGGCAGTGTATATATATATACACATATATAAACGCTTTAGCCCTTATGTTGTGTGAGTCATTTTGACCCGGAGAGGATATTCTTTTCCCCAAAAATGTTAGACAATGTTATCACATTGAATTAAAACTTACTGACTTTGCTCACACAGGGTATGACTACTTCTCAAAAAACTGGGGATAATTTTTTATACTTTTCGGGGATTTTTTCCCACCTTGTTAAACTTGTGGTGTTCCCAGTCCAAAATGACCAGCCTATAGAAAAATAGCTTATAAATCTCTTGTTATGCTCTATTATCACCAAATATTGGATTCAATCTTTTTGTCAATTTGTTTTCTTTCAATTAGGACAGGTTTTGTATTTCATTTAGGAACTCATTGATCGTAGGTCTCATTGATCTGAGCTTATGCACCGTAGATTTTGAGAGGGGAAAAAGCTCAGATAAATGAGGCCTATGATCAATCAGGTCCAAAAAGAAATACAAAACCTGTCCTAATTGAAAGAAAAAAAGTTGTAATCCAATATTTGCATAATGAGAGATTTACATGCAATTTTTAAAAGGCCGGTCATTTTTGACCAGGAACATCAAAGGTGTTACAGGGTTTTCAACACAGCATTAGGGTTAGTTAAAAGTCTAAAGTCGACATTAAATGGAAATTCACCTCAGCTATTTTCTAAATGCATCCTACTGATCTTATTGGAAATGATTAATATATGTGTACGTTTCTTTTCTTTCTTTTTTTTTAACTTGCGATTTTTAATCAAATCTTCCGTCGCGTCTAAATGATTACGTTTGAATCGTCTTCATCACTTACATTAGTGTTGGTCAGAGTACCGTCCTTTTAATTTAAACCGTGTATTATGTTGCTAGTGATTCACAGAAATATATATAATCACTGAAACCACAATTTTACTTGTATTTGGCGACTGTTAATTCTGGACCCTGACTGTGTACAATACACAGTCTGACAGAACATATCTGGCTACACTTACTCACCTTTACCAGATGTATGTGCTTAGATCCCTTGTGTCTTTCTGCAATAATAATGCACGTGTGAACTATGGTACTAATCTTTATGTCCATACTCGCCCATAGACTTGAGGCTCATGGGGTCTTAGAGCAGCATTAACTGGTGCAATGTGCTACAGCTGATGGATTGCTAATTCAACACGAACCCCGTGCAAGGGGGCTCAGCTCTCTCACTGCAGGTTATTTAGACTCCAGTAACCTTATATAAGGGTATCCAATGAGACACAGGCCATTACTAATGATGATGGCCCTAATTATCGTACTCTGACATGCATGTTCATTTAACACAGGATTTTACACTCGGCGCAGTGAAAAATAAGAGAGGAAGAGAGACAGGATATGGAGCGAGAGAGAGCAGGGCAGAAGGCAGAAGGATGGAGAGATTATTAAACTGATAGATGACTGTACAGCTGCAGGGATAGAAGAGAATCATCAACACTAATAGATGAATACTGAGACAGAGAGAGAGAGAGAGAGATCCAAGTGAAATGTGAACAAGAGACAGACAGTAAGGAACAGATATAGAGAGAAGGAAATGTTAAGAGGATGAGATAGAGGGTGAGGAAAGAGAGGAGAGGGAGAAACATTAATATTAATAATTTCTCCCAGAGAGAGCAGCATGAGGAAGGCTTAATAGAAAGGGATGAATATGAAACAGAGAGAGAGATAGAAAGAGGAGAACGACAACATAGGTGCATCAAAAACAACAAGAGCACACGGAAGATGGGAGAGATGCAGGGAAGACTACACAAAGGAATGAATATAAAACAGGTAGAGAGAGAAATAACTACTCCGGTTTGTGTGTGTGTGAGATTGGGAAATTTGTTTGAACACTCAATAAAATACACAATACAGTAGTACATTGACAATACAAACACACAGACAAAATTTCCACCATACAAGTGTGTATGCACATACATTTGTGTTATGTTATTTTTTGTTAATTTTTAAAGGTCACATGAAACTTTGAAAACACTAAATGCCTTCAGACCCTGCAACGAATATCTGCCACTGGATATGATGCCACGCTCTATGCATTTTCTTGTCAATAATAATAATAATTATGAACACCATACAATAATTAAAATCGTTAAAATCTACTCTACTTTGTTGTATTATTTGTACTGAGTCAAGAGTCTAATGGTAAATTAAAGCTGCAAGCAGCGATGAAAGGGCCCTCGCACCCGTGCCATCAACACTCGGTGGCTTTAGGAAGACAGAGCATGGTTGGGAAATGTACATTTAAGGAGGTATATATAGTAATAGTATGTCAAAGTCAGTTACAAAATGTTTTGTATAATGGTGATAATAGCATGCTTCATGACTATGTTTCTAGCATGCTCAGTACACAATAATTATGTGGTTAGTACTGCATTACTGTGTTAACCATGTCAGTTTCTGTTGCCAGTAGGTGGCGTTATGACTATAACTGAATATGAGCATGGATGTGTGTTCAGGACAGAACTCTTATCAAACGTGTGAAGTTTGGTGCAAATTGGACATTGCCTTCTTGAGTAACAACAAAGTCATGTTTCATTGAATTAGCATTCTTTAGCACTTAGCTAAGCATTGTTAGCATGTTTTAACATGTTTCTAGCATGTTTAGAACTCAATGGCATTTTTAACATGTTGCTAGAACGGCATCAACGTGTTAAACATGTCACTTCCTGTTGCCAGTAGGTGGCGCTATTACTATAACTGAACATTCTCATGTAGATGTGTTCAGGCCATGACTCTTATCAAAAGTGTGAAGTTTGGGGCAGATTGGACATTCCATGCCTGAGTTACAGCAAATTCCTTTTTAATTGCAATAAAAGCATGCTTTAGCACTTAGCTAAGAGTTTGCTAGCATGTTTTAGCATGTTTCTAGTATGTTGTTAACATGTTTAACACTTGCTGGCACTTTTTTATATGTTATTAGGAGTCCATAACAGTGTTAAACATGTCACTTCCTGTTGCCAGCAGGTGGCGCTATGACTGTAACTGAATATAAGCATGGTCATGTGTTCAGGACAGAACGCTTATCAAACGTGTGAAGTTTGACGCAGATTGGACATTCCATGCCTGAGTTACAGCAAATTCATATTTAATTGCAGTAATATCATTTTTTAGCACTTAGCTAAGTGTTTGCTAGTATGTTTTAACATGTCTCTAGTATGTTGTTAGCATGTTTAGCATTTGATGGCACTTTTTTTATATGTTTTTATATGTCCACAACAGTGCTTAACATGTCACTTCCTGTTGCCAGCAGGTGGCACTATGACTGTAACTGAATATGAGCATGGTCATGTGTTCCGGACAGAACGTTTATTAAAAGTGTGAAGTTTGGTGCAGAATGGACATTGCCTTCTTGCGTAACAACAACATCCTGTTTCATTGAATTAGCATGCTTTAGCACTTAGCTAAGTATTGCTAGCATGTTTTAACATGTTTCTAGCATGTTTAGAAGTCAATGGCATTTTTAACATGTTGCTAGAATGGCATCAACGTGTTAAACATGACACTTCCTGTTACCAGTAGGTGGCGCTATTACTATAACTGAATATTCTCATGTAGATGTGTTCAGGACAGAACGCTTATCAAAAGTGTGAAGTTTGGGGCAGATTGGACATTCCATGCCTGAGTTACAGCAAATTCCTATTTAATTGCAATAATAGCATGCTTTAGCACTTAGCTAAGAGTTTGCTAGCATGTTTTAGCATGCTTCTAGTATGTTGTTAGCATGTTTAGCACTTGCTGGCACTTTTTTATATGTTATTAGGAGTCCATAACAGTGTTAAACATGTCACTTCCTGTTGCCAGCAGGTGGCGCTATGACTATAACTGAATATGAGCATGGTCATGTGTTCAGGACAGAACTCTTATCAAACGTGTGAAGTTTGGGGCAGATTGGACATTCCATGCCTGAGTTACAGCAACTTCCTGTTTCATGGCGAAACATCGAAATTTGTCAGGCCGCCGAGGACCCGCCCTTCGACGAAAACTCAAGATCTTCGCAATTTAACGTCGCAAAGGCCTTAAGATTACACTCACCAAATTTGAAGATGATCAGATTAAAACTGTAGGAGGAGTTCGTTAAAGTACAAGGCCTGAAAATGGCAAAAACTGCACAAAAATCTGAGAGGAAGTTCAAAATGGCTGACTTCCTGTTGTGTTTAGGGCTATGCTCCAAGAGACTTTTTTGTAGGTATTAGGTCATTACATGTATGTACCGAATTTCGTGCACGTACGTGGAACGTTGCGGGAGGCGCACTCCGTTGAACTTTTATAGGTGGCGCTATCGAGCCATTTTGCCCCGTCCAATTCTGAAACCTATATCAGATGTAAATTTTCGCCAGTTCTGACGCGTGTGCAAAGTTTTGTGAGTTTTCGAGCATGTTTAGGCCCTCAAAAATGCAATTAAATGCGGAGAAGAATAATAATAATAATAAATATAGCTGCGAGCAGCGATTGCGGGCCCAAGCCGGTGGCACCACCACCCCGGTGCCTTTAGTTACCTAAAGGCACCGGGGATGGCGGTGCCACCGGCTTTGGCCCTCCATCGCTGCTCGCAGCTATATTTATATATATATATATATATATATATATATATATACACACACACACACACACATATATATATATATATATATGTATATAAATATCTATATATATATACACACACACACACACACATATATATATATATATATATATATATATATATATACGTATATATATATATATATAAATATAAGACAGAAAATTTTACTTGTCTTACCTTATTCTGATTTTATGATACACCCAAAATATTCCACAACAAATCCTTTAAATTTAATGTAAAAATAAAAACGAAAGTAAGCAGTGTTGGTCTCACGTAACCCTCTCATTAGAATCAAAATGTTTCAATATTTGCGATGTATTTGGATGCTAAACTATTCTTTATTATAGGCTTTGTACTTCACTCGTGTTCCAATATCGATGGAAAAAATCATCCTCTTCACACGCGCAAAAATGTGCTTGGAAACATCACAGTGGAGCTCTGCTTACTGTGAATGGTACAGATTGTACTACTGACTATTTAAACAGAGCAGTGTAATTCGTTTATGTTAGGTTGACTATTTTTATTATTATATTGTATTAGGGCTATAATGAACAGGCTGCGATGTCAAGATTGCAATTCTGGAATGTGTGTGTGTGTGTGTGTGACGCGGTTGCGGTTGAACAGTGGACACAAAAACATAAATAAAATGTTTTAGTTAATTCCTACATCCATAGGAATAAATTGAAAATGCTCGCTCTACTCCGCACCATTATCAATGTCTGTGCGGACGTCTGTATTTTACTAGTATATAGTATACTATAGTTAGCGATTTAAAAGCGCTCAGCGGTGTCACACGTCGATTAACCGGTGGGAAAATTTTATCACAGTCACATCCCTAATATATTTATATATAAATACAATAGGCCTACCTGAAAGAGAATTTTACTTGCCCGACCAAAGTATAGCCTGATTAGAACGTCAATAACAAAAAAATAACTTGGGAATCACTAAAACGAGAGATTATTCTAATTTCATTACATTCATTTTAAGTTGCAATCAGCAGTTAATAATAAATGTATTACTGATCAATGGTAACAAGGTTGCACTGCTGAGGCTCATGCTGCTTCTCCAGGAGAATTGTAAACAAATGAGCGCAGCACACAAAAAAGCAACCCAGTTAACAACATACTGACTATAAAAATTACAAATATGGAGTTTTTATATATTTTATAACATATGATAGAGTTAAGCAACCTCACTTGACAAGTAGGCAACTATTTCCTGAATACAATCACGATTGAAACTGTGACATTGATTTCATACAACAGGTTAATAAACAGTTACAATTAAGTCACTTACATTTTAGATGCAATATTGACTGTTTTTGTTCTGTTTCAGCAGCAAAAATAGTTAAACAAAGATCACAGCAACTTGTTTTCTCATTACTGAATGATTCAGCATTTTGAAACGAATCGCTTGACTCAAAGATTCAATGGTCAATCCATAAACATCTGTCTCAATCATGAATGACTCAGTCATTGGAACGAATCATTTGAACGAATGAATCAATGACTCGCTCATTAAGATGGTCGCCTGGCGACACCTAATGGCGGTTTAGTGTTATGTTTAAAAGTATCATTCTTTCCAACGTGCACCATTATCAATGTCCGTGCGGACGTCCGTTTTTTTACTTTCACTTTTATATTAGCGATTTAAAAGCACCCACTCGTGTCACACGTCGATTAACCGGTGGGAAAATATCCTCAGACACATACCTAATAAATGTATATTTAAATACAATATTGGCCTACCTGGTAAAAAGTTTTATATACTATTTTGATGTCCTTTTGGACACAAGAGGGCAGTATAGCCCTATGTTTGCTTTTTTGTTGAACCAAATAGCACTAAATAGCCTGTTTTTAACTTTTTCATTCTTCTTGAATTGCAAAAACAGAATAAAATGGGTTTAGGTGTGATATTTGTATACTTTTATATAGAAATAAATGGTATATAATTACATTTTTAGAAGATTTTTAGTGTTTCCTTTTTGGACATTAATCCCTCGCCATAGCAAAACCGTTTGAGATATTTATTATCCATTCACAACTTAGCATATATAATGTAGTTTCATCATGTTGAAAAAGTTTGGTACGAATAAAATAAATAGTTTAAGAGGAGTGGCTAAAAATTCAGAGGCTGATTTTGCAAAAAAATTCACATTCAGACCAAAATATCTGACTTCCTGATGGCCAGAGCTATTGAATGTAAATTAGAAAGTTGTCCGGCTTGATGAGAACAATATAAAAACTATTTTTTCTTTACTGTAGTTAAAACTAACCCCCCCACTTTTGTCTAAAGCATGTTGAAAGTGACACACTTCCTGCTGCCAGTTGGTGGCGCTATAACTTTGACTCACAATAGCTACATCCATCTGATCGGCCTCTTACCACGAACACACTGCTGAAGTTTCATCAAGATCAGTTAATGTATGCAGAAGTTATTCCACTTCCGTGTTTCTCTTTTCTCGCCATAAATTCGATTCCTCGCCACAGCCAAACCGTTCGAGATATCAAAAATCCGTCCGCAATTTAGCATCCTCAAAGTCTTGACTACATGCACACCGAGTTTGAAGGGGACACGGTGAATTTTCTAGGAGGAGTATTTCACATTCCACAGCAAGCGTTTTCCAAACAACCCATAATAGCTGACTTCCTGTTGGGCTGGCGTAAAACTTGACCGGGGTAAAGTTGTTCGGCCCGATGAGATCTATATGTGTACCGAGTTTCATATTAATTCATGCGAGCGTGTTTGATATATGGATCAAGTTTTAGAACCCCGTTCAAGGGGGCGCTGTTGAGCCCCCCAGCCACGCCCGGGTACCAGCTTCAGCCCGGCCCTGATGGCCGTGGGTTTTGACCTGTGTGCAAAGTTTCAAGAGTTTTTGAGCACGTTAAGGACCCCAAAAGCCCCTGAAACCTTGATTAACAATATAAAAGCAAGAGTCAAATCCCCCCCTCCCCTCACACACACACAGACACAGAGAGAGGGAGAGAAAATTCTTCAGAAAATCCACATTCAAACCAAAATATCTCTCTTCCTGTTGGTCGGAGATGGTTCATGTAAATTAGAAAGTTGTCCGTCTTGATGAGAACAATACACATACCAAGTTTTGTGATTCTAGGAAAAACTAAGCCCCCATTTTTGACTAAAGGTGGCGCTACTGAGCCATTCCACCACGCCCGTTTCTGAAACTTTGCACATGTCTACTGGCTAATAAATGTGATGTGTCTGTTGAGTTTCATGCAATTTCAAGTATGTTAAGAGTCTCAAAAGCATCAAAAAAGAATATTAAAGTTTGATGCGTTGCCACGGTAACAGTATCTAAGATATCAATAATCCTTTCACAGGTTTACATCTGCCGTGTGTCTACATTGTACACATAAAGTTTGAAGCAAATCGGGTAAAAATAAGACACTGATTTCAAAGCATTTTGAAAGTGACATATTCCTGCTGCCAGTTGGTGGCGCTATAACTTTGACTCACAATAGTCACATCCATGTGATCGGCCTCTTACCACGAACACACTGCTGAAGTTTCATCAAGATCAGTTAATGTATGCAGAAGTTATAACACACTTCCTGTTTCATTTTTTCGCCATAAATTTGTTTCCTCGCCACGGCCAAACCGTTCGAGATATCAAAAATCCGTCCGCAATTTAGCATCCTCAATGTCTTGACTTCATGCACACCGAGTTTGGAGGCGAATCGATGAATTCCCTAGGAGGAGTACATTAAATTCCACAGCATGCGTTTCCAAACAACGCTAAATAGCCAACTTCCTGTTTGGCTGGCGTAAAACTTAGAGCACGAAAGTTGTTCGGCCCGATGAGATCTATATGTGTACCGAGTTTCATATTATTACATGCAAGCGTGTTTGATTTATGGACACGTGTTCGGATCCCGTTCCAGGGGGCGCTGTCGAGCCCCCCTGCCACGCCCGGGTACCAGCTTCAGTCCGGACCTGATGGCCGCGGGTTCTGACGTGTGTGCAAAATTTCAAGAGTTTTCGAGCATGTTAAGAGCCCCAAAAGTGCCCGAAAGGTTGACAAAATAATAATAATAATAATAAATATAGCTGCGAGCAGCGATGGAGGGCCCAAGCCGGTGACACCGCCACCCCGGCGGCTTTAGTGTAACTAAAGGCACCAGGGTGGCGGTGCCACCGGCTTGGGCCCGCAATCGCTGCTCGCAGCTATATTTAATTTATGTGATCAAAGCTGAGTTTTCAGCATCATTACTCCCGTCTTCAGTGTCACATGATCCTTCAGAAATCATTCTAATATGATGATTGATGGTCAATAAATATTAATTATTATTTTCAATGTTGAAAACAGTTGTGTACAGATTTTTTTTCAAAATGCGTTGATGAATGTAAAGTTCAAAAGAACAGCATTTATTTCAAATATAATTTATTTTTAACATTATAAATGTCTGTACTGTAACTTTTGATCAGTTTAACTCATTCTCGATGAATAAAAGTATTGATTTATTTTATTTCTTTCCCCCAAAATTTAAATTTAAATTATTACTGACCCCAAACTTCTGAACGGTAGTGTTTAATGTTACAAAAGCTTTAGATTTCAGATAAATGCTGTTCTTTTGAACTTTCTATTCATCAAAGACTGTACACAACTGTTTTCGACATTTAAAATAATAATGAATGTTTCTTGAGCATCAATCATCATATTAGAATAATTTCTGAAGGATCATGTGACAGTGACGACTGGAGTAATGATGCTGAAAACTCAGCTTTGATCACAGGAATAAATAACAGTTTAAAATATATTAAAATAGAAAGCAGCTGTTTTAAATTGGAATACTATTTTACAATATTACTGTTTTTGTTCGTATTTTTAATCAAATGAATGCAGCCTTGGTGAGCAGAAGAAACTTCGCTTAAAAATCTTACTGACGCCAAACAGTAGTGTATATATATTATATTAAAATGTAAGGGATAAGACACAGGTAATTTTACTTGCCTGACCTGATTAGAACAATGAAAAAACTTAAATGAAAAAATGGAATCACTAAAACGAGGGCGCGATTGAACAGTGGACACATAAAAACATACTGTCATTTTGTTCAGAACATCATTCAAACTGCAAAGTGTTAACTTATATTTTTGTACAGTAGCAAAAAACACAACATTGTGCTTTTTTAAAATACATTTAAGCAATCCGCCTAGAAAATGAAACTAAAATGCTCACGGCTGCACAGGCATTCATAATGGTGCGCGTCCTCAGCGAGGAACGAGCAGAACAGAGTCAACGTTTTTTAGGTCATTCCTCCTTCCATAGAAATTTATTGAAAACGCTCGCTCTGCTCCGCACCATTATCAATGTCCGTGCGGACGAACATATTTTACTTTCGTTTTTAAGTTAGCGATTAAAAAGCCCCCAGCGGTGTCACACGTCAGTTAACCGGTGGTAAAATATTCCCACCGTCACATACCTAGTATATTTTTATATAGATATAATAGGCCTACCTGATTTTGAACACAAGAGGGCAGTATAGCACTATGTTTGACTTTATTTATTTATTGTTTAGACTAAACAACCATTCTGGCAGTTTTTAAACTTAAACTTCATTCTTAAATTGAAAAAAAAGAATAAAATGAGTTAAGTTCTGATATTTGTATACTTTTATATAGTAATAAATGGTGTATAATTACATTTTTAGAATATATGACCCTTTGAGTGTTAGCTTTTTAGACAATACTTTAATCCCTCGCCATAGCAAAACCGTTTGAGATATTTATTATCCGTTCACAATTTAGCATCATTAATATATTTTTATCATGTTGAAAAAGTTTGGTGGGAATAAAATAAACCACTTAGATAAAGGTGGCTAAAAATTCAGAGGCTGATTTTGCAAAAAAATCCACATTCAGACCAAAATATCTGACTTCCTGATGGTCAGAGCTAATGACTTTAAATTAGAAAGTTGTCCGGGTCGATGAGATCAATATATGAACTTTTTTTTACTGTAGTTAAAACTAACCCCCCCACTTTTGTCAAAAGCATGTTGAAAGTGACACACTTCCTGCTGCCAGTTGGTGGCGCTATAACTTTGAATCACAATAGCTACATCCATCTGATCGGCCTCTTACCACGAACACACTGCTGAAGTTTCATCAAGATCAGTTAATGTATGCAGAAGTTATTCCACTTCGTGTTTCTCTTTTCTCGCCATAAATTCGATTCCTCGCCACGGCCAAACCGTTCGAGATATAAAAAATCCGTCCGCAATTTAGCATCCTCAAAGTCTTGACTACATGCACACCGAGTTTGGAGGGGACACGGTGAATTTTCTAGGAGGAGTATTTCACATTCCACAGCAAGCGTTTTCCAAACAACCCATAATAGCCGACTTCCTGTTGGGCTGGCGTAAAACTTGACCAGGGGAAAGTTGTTCGGCACGATGAGATCTATATGTGTACCGAGTTTCATATTAATTCATGCAAGCGTGTTTGATATATGGACCAAGTTTTAAAACCCCGTTCAAGGGGGCGCTGTTGAGCCCCCCAGCCACGCCCGGGTACCAGCTTCAGCCCGGCCCTGATGGCCGTGGGTTCTGACCTGTGTGCAAAGTTTCAAGAGTTTTTGAGCACGTTAAGGACCCCAAAAGCCCCTGAAACCTTGATTAACAATGTAAAAGCAATAGTCAAATCCCCCCCCCCCCCCTCCCCTCACACACACACAGACACAGAGAGAGGGAGAGAAAATTCTTCAGAAAATCCACATTCAAACCAAAATATCTCTATTCCTGATGGTCGGAGATGGTTAATGTAAATTAGAAAGTTGTCCGTCTTGATGA